>NC_090259.1:46780088-46947588 GCF_037325665.1 Littorina saxatilis
CGACCCACACCACCCAGACTGTTTAGTCCAAAGCGTGATCCGGTGAAGTTAAAAAGAAAGACAGAGCGAACAAGAATGAGAGAAAGAGTCCCCCGAACACTTCATTCACAGCGTTTGAGATTGAGGGGGGGGAGTTCAAGAAAAGGTAACTCTCTCATCTCGTCTTCAGTAGAGCGGAGGAAGAGGACTGACGAGGAAGAAAAGGAGGAGAACGGGGTACGTGGGGTGGGGGAGGGGGTATGTTTAAAGCTAACTCCGCTGGTCTTAGAGGCCGTGACTTGCCGTCCCTGTGTGCTGGTGGCTTTAAGCCTCATTGCTTCTGAATGGAAAGGAACCACGGGGTTGCCACGCCACATCTCTGACAATTATCGCCAGCCAATGAAAAGCCCTCTTCACATCCCTTAATCGATACAGAATCTGCTGAGCCCGCAACTGTCTTGGCAAATTATACTGACCCTCCGTTCCTGCTCGGCAGCACCCCCCCTCCCCCTTCTGTTCCTCTCCTTCACCCCCCCCCACACACACACAATCACACACCCCTCACTCCTCTTTTTGTCCTATGGATGGCAGCCCTGCTAAGAAATCATTTCTGGGTTGTCTTTCCTTGTGTTTCTGTTTATTTGTTTCGTTCATGGGCGGAAACTCACACGGCTTTTACGTGTATGACCGTTTTTACCCTGCCATTTAGGCATCCATACGACGCTTTCGTGGGAATTAAGCATGCTGGGTATTTTCGTGTTCCTATAACCCACCGAACTCTGACATAGATTACAGGATCTTTTTCGTGCGCACTTGGTCTTGTGCTTGCGTGTACACACGAAGGGGGATAAGGCACTAGCAGGTCTGCACATTATAGCTGACCTGGGAGATCAGAAAAATCTCCACCCTTATCCCACCAGGCGGCCGCGGCCGGGATTTGAACTCACGACCTTCCGATTATGAGGCTGATGTCTTATCCACTAGGCCACTGAACCGTCTTTCCTTGATTTCCTTGATTTCAGCCATTCCAAAACTTAAAGCCACAGTCTCTCCTGTGAAAATGTAAACTTTCCGTTTCTCATCTCTGCCCAGATTTTCAAGAAATTAATTGATCAAAGAAATCTGTACACAGTCTATCCCGTGGAAATTTGACCGTTCTGTTCACTCTGTATCTCATCTCTGCCCAGGCTTTCAAGAAATTAATTGATCAAAGAAATCTCACTCCGTACATGAAGCCGCCACAGTCTATCCTTTAAACATTTAACCTATCTGACAGTTCACTCTGTATCCCAGGCTTTCAAGAAATTAATTGATCACAGAAGTCCCAGTCTAAGAGAAAAAAACCAATTCCCCCGAAATCGGGCCGGCGTATGCTGCCTGAATGGCGGGGTAAAAACGGTCATACACGTAAAAATCCACTCGCGCTAAAAACAAGAGTGAACGTGGGAGTCTAAGCCCATGAACGAAGAAGAAGACGAAGAGAGAAAAAAAAACTATTCATTTTTTTTTTTGTTAATTAAAAAATTAAAATTAGGAAAAGGACGCGTCGACTTTCCGCGTTCGTAAGGGAAGCCGTTTGGCTCATAACCATTACACGTGTAATAAATAATTCATACACGTGTAATAAATAATTTATACACGTGTATTTATTTCTTACACGTGTATAAATTATTTACTGCACGTGTAATTTATCTTTCTTCTTATGCTATGGAAAAGCCGTTTGGCTCATAACCATTTCGCGTGCAATAGATAGTTCATACACGTGTATTTAATCATTTCTTACACGTGCATGAAATATTTATTACACGTGTATTTAATCATTTCCACGTGCATTAATCATTTATTACACGTGTATTAATCAGTATTACACGTGTATTTAATCATTTCTTACCCGTGCATGACATTTATTACACGTGTATTTAATAATTTCTTACACGTTATTACACGTGTATTAATCATTTATTACACGTGTATCAATTATTTATTACACGTGTAAGAATAACTTCTTACAAGCGTTTAAAAGGCTGGAGCATTAACATTTAACCCATCGCTCTCAGGTTTGATTAAAACTTGAAAAGGTTCCATATCAATCTCCATGAAATGCAGGAGTCACGTGGTTAAGCGACTTAAAAACTCGGACTGGGAATCCACATGAAAAACACTATATATGCGTCTTCATCGCAAACTTCTTCTGGCTCATTACCAGACTGCAACAAATTGATGCAATGGTTCACCTTTTGGCGGGTCTGATCCAAAAAAATCCCCTCTAGCGGCGTCGCCATTTTGAGAGATCAATCGCGCGCGAACCGGAAGTAGTATAGACGAGAGTTGTTGCTTTGCAAGTCGTATATTTTCCGATTCAAGTTTTAATTTATTACAGGTGTATTTAATCATTTCTTACACGTGTATTTAATCATTTACTACACGTGTATTTAATCATTTCTTACACGTGCATGAAATATTTATTACACGTGTATTTAATCATTTCTTACACGTGCATGAAATATTTATTACACGTGTATTTAATCATTTCTTACACGTGTATGAATTATTTATTACACGTGTATTAATCATTTATTACACGTGCATTTATCATTTATTACACGTGTATTAATCATTTATTACACGTGTATTAATCATTTATTACACGTGTATTAATCATTTTTACACGTGTAATGGTTATGAGCCAAACGGCTTTCCATATGTGTGTATGTATGCGTGTGCGTCAGTGTATATATATATGTGTGTGTGTGTGTGTGTGTGTGTGTGTGTGTGTGTGTGTGTGTGTGTGTGCCGGTGTGCGTGCGAGCATGTTTCTTTTTTACATTTAGTCAAGTTTTGACTAAATGTTTTAACGTAGAGGGGGGAATCGAGACGAGGGTCGTGGTGTATGTGCGTGTGTGTGTCTGTCTGTGTGTGTGTGTGTGTGTGTGTGTGTGTGTGTGTGTGTGTGTGTGTGTGTGTGTGTGTGTGTGTGTGTGTGTGTGTAGAGCGATTCAGACTAAACTACTGAACCGATCTTTATGAAATTTGACATGAGAGTTCCTGGGTATGAAATCCCCGAAGGTTTTTTTCATTTTTTTGATAAATGTCTTTGATGACGTCATATCCGGCTTTTCGTGAAAGTTGAGGCGGCACTGTCACGCCCTCATTTTTCAACCAAATTGGTTGAAATTTTGGTCAAGTAATCTTCGACGAAGCCGGGACTTCGGTATTGCATTTCAGCTTGGTGGCTTAAAAATTAATTATTGACTTTGGTCATTAAAAATCTGAAAATTGTAAAAAAAAATTTTTTTATAAAACGATCCAAATTTACGTTCATCTTATTCTCCATCATTTTCTGATTCCCAAAACATATAAATATGTTATATTTGGATTAAAAACAAGCTCTGAAAATTAAATATATAAAAATTATTATCAAAATTAAATTGTCGAAATCAATTTAAAAACACTTTCATCTTATTCCTTGTCGGTTCCTGATTCCAAAAACATATAGATATGATATGTTTGGATTAAAATTACGCTCAGAAAGTTAAAACAAAGAGAGGTACAGAAAAGCGTGCTATCCTTCTTAGCGCAACTACTACCGCGCTCTTCCTGTCACTTTCACTGCCTTTGCCATGAGCGGTGGACTGACGATGCTACGAGTATACGGTCTTGCTGAAAAATGGCATTGCGTTCAGTTTCATTCTGTGAGTTCGACAGCTACTTGACTAAATGTTGTATTTTCGCCTTACGCGACTTGTTTCTTTCTTTTTGAAGGCCAGACACCTATTTTGGCTACACTTTGAAAAGTTGTAATTCAGCTGTAAGTGTTACCTATTTTACGCCTCTCTTTTCTGGCCTTCTTTTTTCAGATTTATAACTCATTCTAATTTTGATTATACAACAACTCAGTCGTTTGCAAATATAAGGAGCATAGATTTTTTTTTAATTTTACAGTAAGTCAGCTTATTTTATGTGTTGACACTGACACGGCAATCGGACAAATTAATTTCAACTTTCTCTCTCTCTCTCTTCCCCTTCTCTCATTATCTGTCTCTATTTCTCTCTCTATCCGTCTGTCTGTCTGTCTGTCTGTCTCACTGTCTGTCTGTCTTTCTAGTGTCTGTCTGTCTGTGGTTTTCTCTCTCCGAGGCTCTATCTCTCTCCCTCTCTCTCTCTTCCTCTCCCTCTATCTCCCTCCCTCTCTCTCTCAGTTTCTGTCTCTCAGTCTCTCTGTCTCTGTCTCTGTCTCTGTCTCTGTCTCTCTCTCTCTCTCTCTCTCTCTCTCTCTCTCTCTCTCTCTCTCTCTCTTTCTTTGGTGTCAGCACTTGACGTATAGATAATAAATACTTGCGACGCACGATGTACAGGAAACAGCTTGTCACGGGTGAAATAATAATGGTTTTTGTGGAAAACATTTTTGTTTTGTTTTCAATGCACTTTTTTCTTTTCTTTTTTACAGCATAAAAAGATACAAATGTAGACTTTGACAGCAACTTGTAGCTGCAGAATATTTGTAAAGAATGTATTTTAAGTGTGTGCACTGAGAACTCAGTGGCTTTGAAGGATTGCACACACACACACACACAAATGTAAATAAAATAACTTTTTGAAATAATATATATATAAAATCAGAGAAAAACGCTTGCAGTAAATACAGGAAACAGAAGATGGAGGAAGAAACCTGGCACACACACACACACGAAGCAGAAGTTGAAAACAAACAGATCTAAAGGCAGAGTCCTTCCAGTGTCATCAGTTGAATTGTGTTCCATTCACAAGCTCTGATCTGGTCAGGCTTTCTGTGGGATAAGGCCATACTTCACTTGGACACGTACCAAACATAAGCATCCCGACTGCTACCCGGCTGTACAGACCCAGGCAGCATATGGAAAGCCGTTTGGCTCATAACCATTACGCGTGTAATAAAACATAAATACACGCGTAATAAATGACTAATACACGTGTATTTATTTCTTATTGCACGTGTAATTTATCTTTTTTCTCATGCTATGGAATAGCATAATGATTAAATACACGTGTAATAAATATTTCATACTCGTGTAAAAAATGATTAAATACACGTGTAATTAACATTTCATGCGCGTGTAAGAAATATTTAAATACACGTGTAATTATTTATTACACGTGTATTTAAATATTTTTTACACGCGCATGAAATGATTATTACGCGTGTATTAATTATTTCTTACACGCGCATGAAATATTTCTTACGCGTGTATTAAATATTTCTTACACGCGCATGAAATATTTATTACGCGTGTATTTAATCATTTCGTACACGTGTATGACATTTTTATTCCACGTGTATTTAATCATTTCGTACACGTGTAAGACATGATTAAATACACGTGTAATACATTTTTCATACACGCGTAAGAAATGAATAAATACGCGTGTAATAAATATTTCATACAAGCGTTAAAAATGCAGGAGTCACGTGGTTAAGCGACTTAAAAACTCGGACTGGGAATCCACATGAAAAACACTCTATGCGTCTTCATCGCCTCGCTTTGCACGCTTACAGCTCAAGATGGCGGAAGCGGCAAACGTCAATGTCACCTTAGAAGGTTTGCGAGAACAATTTAACGCCTTTGCCCAGGCTCGCACAGCATTAGAAAGGTAAGTTACTTGTTTTATCAGATAAAGTCGGTTGTTGTGCGCGCGAACCGGAAGTAGAATAGACGAGAGTTGTTGCTTTGCATGTCGTATATTTTCCGATTCAAGTTTTAAGTTTATTACGGGTGTATGTAATGATTAAATACACGTGTATTTAAATAATTTCCTACACGTGTATTTAATCATTTCTTACACGCGTATAAATTATTTCCTGCACGTGTATTTAATCATTTCTTACACGCGCATGAAATATTTATTACACGCGTATTTAATCATTTCTTACACGCGCATGAAATATTTATTACACGCGTATTTAATCATTTCTTACACGTGTATGAATTATTTATTACACGCGTAAAAAATGATTATTACACGTGCATTAATCATTTATTACACGTGTATCAAAATGACACGTGTATTTATGTTTTATTACGCGTGTAATGGTTATGATCCAAACGGCTTTCCATACACACACACACACACACACGCGCGCACACAAACACACACACACATACACACACACACACACACACACACACACACATGACACTGACACGCGGCACGCACTGTTCAAAATAATATCAGTGCGTTTCGGTACATCGACACCAAGGGAGACCACTCCCACAGTTAGCGATCATTTGCACTCTTCCACACATTGTTGGTCATGTGAGAGTGACCACACAACACACGCACTGTACGTGTTGTAGACAGTGGACGGTTTATCAGCATTTGGCACTGGACTGGTCAGTACCTTTCTCTTTGTTTGAGTGTGGGTTATTATGGTATTATTGTATTTCAGCGTTTATTTGAAACACAAAGACAATGTTTCTCGTTGAATGTACTCTTTTGGTGCTGCTGACGTGCTGTACCAAGACTTGACTTTGAGTGCGTGTTTCACAATTTAAATTTCAACAAAAAGGACTTTGTTTCGCTCGTTCTGGCACACTATTCTCTACCTTGTGACTTCTTTGGACTTGTTCTGAGTCAGATGTATGTGTATTTGTTTCCAAGATCACGTCAATCAACCAGAAATGGCAGGATTTACAGAACAGATCGCAGGTACTGAGCTAGGCTCACTCGCATCCTAAACTCAGGTCAAAAGAGTTCGGCTCATTCTATCCCTGACAGGATGCCTTGGTTTTCCTTGTCTGGCGAGGAAATCGATGTTTTACATATTTAGATCTTTTCGTAATGTCTTTATATGGATGTAACCAGATTCGCGATCGTCGATAATGATTTTTCATGGTACGTGTTCATGGTGTTGTGTAATTTTTAGATTACAAAGGAATTGATATGTAAGACAGTTTCAAGCAAGCTATTTTTCGCGGCTGTATTTACTGTGCAAACAACTCTAAATAGGGCAAAAGTGTCACGTGATAATCCACCGTTTGGTTTCGGCGCTCGTTGGAGCTGACGATTTTTTGACAGTGATGCAACCATATACTATTACGGTCTCCTTCCGGCAGCAGTCCCAAAATTTCGACTTGTTTTGACCTTAAAACGATGTCTTTATCATAACTGTGAAGAACAGAACGGAGATCACTGTCGAAGTCGGCCAATCTGCAATCAGTTTCGTCTCGCGAACACTGCTCGAGAACAACATATGGGAGATAACTCTGTATTCTTGTTTTGATAGATTCGCGTAGGACTGTAGCGTCCGGTCAGGGGGACTAAAGCGATAGCGTGGAGTGATGATGATCAGAATGTCACACACTGTGACACATGCATCTGAGGGAGGACGTCAGCCGGGTTGATTATCTCACGTAAACTCATTACTGTCTGCCCCCTTCGCCTCCAAAGTACTGCTAATCAAACTTTGGACCCTGTTTGGTACTCATGTAGTTTAATTCAAAGAGGAAAAATTGTATTTTGACTTAGAAATTTGTTTCAACGCAAAATCTTTTTGTTCTCATTCAACTTTCAAGGGATGAAACCATTCCGTGCATTTTGGAATAAATCAAATTTTGGGGTAAATTCTATTGGGTTTCATCCCAAATCTGATTTACTTGCAATAAAGTGACATTCTTTTCGCCTTCTAGATAATTGTACCCCTTAAAATTGTTGGTGCAGCATTCAGTCTAGAGTTTATTTTGGCAGAAATTTAAGCCAGGCTGAAGTCCTACCCATAGCCTCATGTCTATCACACTTTCTGTTTCACAGGATATCACAGGATGGCCCGACCTTGCTCGCCACACAGCGTCCTGTTAGCGTTGATCCTGCTCACAGTGTCTCCAGCTCAGATCTGTACTCAGAGCATTCCATCCTATGCTGAGCTTTTCACAAAGGCTAGCAACATCGTCAATGCCACCAAACCAGAAACCCGACGCCTGTTGGCGGCAGAGCTGCAGAGGTCGTGGCCTCTGCTGACCTCTCCGACTCTCTTTCAACATGAACTGGTTCAGGTGTTGTGGAGTGCGCATGAGTTTAGGTGTAGGACTAGGAGTATGTGTCTGTGTGTGTGTGTGCATGAACTGGTGTAGGTGATGTGGTGTATGCACGAGGTAGCTTAATGCAAAAGTTAAGGTGAAGGGGGGGGGGGGGGGGGGGTGTCAGTGTGTGTGTGAGGGCTGGGTGGTCGGTTCATCTATACATGGGGGGCGGGGGTGTCGGTGCATGTGTGTGTTTGGGGGGGGGGGGGTAGGATTGGTGCATGTGAGTGTGTGTGTGCATGAACTGGTTTAGGCGAAGTGGAATATGCATGAGGCAGCTATAATATGTCAGATTTGGGATGTAGGAGTCTGTGTGTTTCTGTGCGTGCATGTGTCCTCTCTGGGGCCGTATAGCTTCTTTTGTAGCGCAGTCTCCTCTGGCCAGATGGTGTCCCTCAGAGCACTGTGGTATGGACAAGCCTGCAGGATGTGCTCTGCTGTCTGATTCTTGCCACACGGACATGAGGGGGAGGGAACCAGCTTCAGCTTTGTGGCCATATGATGGTTTAGTCTATTATGTCCAGTAGGATGACTTGTTCTTCACGTTGGAGCAGGTGTTATAATTCAGTATTGTGTATGTTTATGCAGGCGGTGGAACGCTTGGCGACCAATGGCAGCGTCCAATGGGATCTGCCGTACAATCTGTCCGCCCAGTGTGTGGGTCACTTTGAGCATCTTCTCAGTGCGCTGGCTGAACGCAAGGGCTGGGCCTGGCAAAGTGAGTCTTGCTATCTCTACACGGATCTTCCCAGGGCTTCATTTCTGCTACTCTAGCTGCAGGCTATTTTTAGCACCCATCCTTTCGCCACAGCAGAGATAACACAGCAGCTAGTAGCTCTCTCAGTGGTATGCAATGAGACGTCCAATCTCCCAGTATAGCACAGAAACGGTTGGGTTTAACAGGCAAGCGAGCTTAAAGGACCAGACCACGCTGTTTTAGCGTCAAAAACGCTTCGAATCATGTTCCTGCGCGACCGAACACTTCCCGATGTTTGCAGTTAGTTAGAAAACCACTTTCTTACCGTCTTCAACAATGTTTGGTTTACTTCGGAATCTTCTAAGGCCGTAATCCGACGAATTTTGTGACCAAAGCGACGGATTTCTTCTCCAAAACGACCCGCCATTGTGCCGCGTGATCTTCGCGAGACTGGCTTATGAATAAATTATCCGTGACGTCACACCGTGTGGAGATGGTTGTTTACCAACATGACAACAAGCGTAACTGCAGACGAAATTGAACCGTACATGTTCGAACTACCGGTTTCTCTCCTCGAATCAAGCATGAAAGATGAGGGTGGAGGCCACTTCCAGCAGTAGTGAAACAGTGACGATGAAAATTGCGACACTGTTTGTCTCAGCGATCAAAGGTAAACACGCCCGCTCTCTGTGCTGAACTTATCGTCTGCTTTCGAGTCTGTGCTATTTTTTCACTCTCGCCTTGTCAACGCACTCGCGAATAAGTGGGATATTGTTTAAGTGTTCATGCATTGCATTCACGAGTAAAAGAACAACAGCTCATCGCAGTTTTAACTGTTCTTGATTATTTCAGAGACTGGTGTCAGAGTGGCCACTGTACCTGTTGTATTGTGTGGGAGGGGCAGATTTGAGAGAGAGAGGAAGCTAGCCTGAGGTACATTGTAGAATGAAAACTTGCAGGGGAGCAAGAATGCATCACCAGCCACGAAGGTGTACATACAACTTTTTTTGAGGTGCCTATATTTGTTTGATTGTTAAATGTATGTATTTGTTGTTGTTTTTAAAGGCTATCAAGAAAACTGTTGTCATTTAAATTTGTAACACTCAGTCACATATAGTTTCACACACACACACACACAAGATTAACTCACTTGCATGCCCACAGAAGAAGTTTGCTCTTCACATTGTTCTGTTGTTGTTTTTATAATGTAATCATTGTAACATCAACACTCAGTAATAACCAATATTACAACACAATCACTTTTTCATCAGAACTCACTCACATACTACATGACTTTGTATTAAACCCTGGTTTATGGACACTTGCATTTGTACTTTGCATGGGAAAGCAGCCTGTAGCAGTCAAAGTCTGGGCACTGTTGCATTGTAGTCTTGCTGTGTATGCAGAGCTTTGTTGTAGCTGCCATAGGCCAGTGTTGCCATAGGCCAGTGTTAGGATCACCACCCCCTCAAACAGCTCGTTCAGTTAACTGATGCCTGTTTTAGACAGAAAAAAAAGTTACCACAATCAGCAGAACTTTCACCGGAGAAAGGGCATCATTCTTTCATACTTTCTTTCTCATAGCTTTTTTTTGGTTTTTATAATCTCTTCATTACACTAAATAACATCCATCTTAAGACCTATTTTGAGCCTTAATTTAAGTTGACTAGTAATGATATTAATCATAATGTATTTATTTTTATAATGTACAAACTACAGTTTTGTAATAAAATCAAATAACACAGATGTTTTAAGTATCAAAGTGCTTTTCACACACACACACACACACACACACACACACACACACACACACACACACACACACACACACACACACACACACTCACACACTATGAGTATGACTGCAAACATGAATTTGTACTTGTATTAATTATAATTACTGTATTACAGAACCTGATCTGAAAAAAGGACAACAGCAAATTATTCATGCAAGCTTGCTGTATTAACGATTTCTTTATCTATTTAATACAACACTGAATTAGATAACAACTATAACAACGTGTGTGTGTTTGTGTGAATGTCTATGTGTATATGGACGGACACTGATTAAACCTGAGACTCATCGATTACCCAGGTGAGTGTAAAAGAGGGAGAGAGAGAGGGAACTTTAAGGTGGGTGCATGGGGACGGACATGTAGTAACAGATATATATGTTTTAATCTGTAATCTTAACACATGTGCTTAAAATTAGGAACAGATGCCATTCCACTACAAATACTGTCAGTCTGACAAAAACGCCCAGTGACACTGAACCCCTATCCCTTACAGAACACATTCAGTATACATGTACTCACTTCCTTTCGTCTGCGTTTAGTGAAAGCAGATCGTTCTGATGACATTGGTATCCGGTTTCTGACCTCCTGTGAGTGGTCAACAATTGTCGGAACTGGAACTGCGTTAGGCAACAGCTGTTTTGTGTGTGCCAGGTTTTCTTGCCGGCTTAACTGCGTTCGCATTGGAAGAAAGTGTCGCGAAACACACAACATCGTGTTGGCCGTTTCCAGTTAATCAGTCTTGCTGCAGAAGTTGTAAGCCCATCGGAAAAAGGTGACAACTGATGCCTGAACCTTTTTTCTATACTTCATAGCTATCAGCAGCCGTGCGCATTCCTTCGGCGTGCTGTTGATGCTCGATTTAGGCAAACGCCCACTTGAGCGTAAGCTGTAACTTTCGGTTTCCAAACACTAAGTGACGTCACAGCCGGTTCTCGTCTACTGGCGGCCATTTCGAAGTCTCGTTTAGCAGACGAATTTGGCGGAACGTTTTTAATTAAATCACAATGATTAAGCTACGAATCGGTGAATTTCTTTACATTTTTGGAATCTTTAGGTGCATTTCTCTAACCTTCAGTCATCGGTTAGTGGTTCTAATAACCTTTAAAACAGCGTGGTCTGGTCCTTTAACATTGTGCTGGCTGCAGCTGTTGGTAGCCAAACTATTCCCTCTACTGGGCTATTTTTAACTCACACTAAAACAAAAGCTTGGAACAGCCGTGTGTAAGGCAATGACAGGATAGTTGAGGTTGTTGCAGGTAATTATTACACCCCCGGTATAGGGGTGTGTATAGGTTTCACTCGATGTGTTTGTTTGTGTGTGTGTTTGTGTGTTTGTGTTCGCAAGTAGATCTCAAGAATGAACGGACCGATCGTCACCAAACTTGGTGAACAGGTTCTATACATTCCTGAGACGGTCCTTACAAAAATTGGGACCAGTCAAACACACGGTTAGGGAGTTATTGGTGGATTAAAATTATACAAGGACTTATAGAGGCACACCCCCGTTGGTCAAAGGGAAATAACCATTCTCACTGCCACCAACTGAGAAGGTTATTTCCCTTGACGGGGGTGTTTTTCCTATCGGAGGAATTTCTTGTTTTTGATCGTCTCGACTTCAGCTGATGTTGCTGTTTGAGACCGATGGATGCAAGTTTGTTTTCTGTTCTCAGTTCACATGGCAAGCTCCATACTTAACAAGAGGCGAAGCCTTCAAGGCTCACGTAAGAAATCGACAAACAGTAACACAAACTCAATCACTCCGTCACACATACACACACACACAGTAAGCAGAAGTGACACGGTGCTAGAGTGCGAGACACTAGATCTAGATCTGTCTGTCTGTCTGTCTGTAGCCTACTTACGGGGACAAGACACTGCGCTTTCGACAGCGCTTCCTCGCGCAGACACTGGAAACACGCTGTGCAGATTAACCTGTAGGAAATCTCCTTTGGTATCTTCTTTATCTATTTTTCTGGAGCTACGAAACCGAACAATGTGAAATCGTCTTCTCCGAATCGGCGAACTGCAGCTCGGTGATAACTGTATCTATACCACAATCCTTCACGCGATCTGACCTAACCTTGACCCCTGACCTGGTCTACATACCACACACGACACAAACCAGTCACCTGTTTTTACCCCCCCAAAACCCCCCACCACCCGTTTTCTTTGGATACACAAACTACATACGTGCCGACGAAATGTTGATCATTGCTTCAATATTTTGAAGCTGTTGCTTGGATAATAACCAGGTAAAATTAGTATTTCTGTGTTTAGTCAAATGTTAAAGTTTCTATCACATACACATACACACACACATACACACGCACAGACAGACAAAGTTTAGCATCGCATAGGCTACACTTACGTGAGCCAAAAACTATTTACAATCAAGTCTATCACATTTGTTTCTTCAAATGTTGTTAAAAATCTTGATCTCCTTTAAAAAGTTAAAAATTGTTGTCTGGCGGAAGATGTGGGAAGATGATTGAGGGACAGGAGGACTGTAGACAATGGTGTTAACTCAATGTCTCCCAGGTACGGATATATATCCGTACCCACTCATATGGCTCTATCTGTCCTGGTACGGATATATCGGTACACACAGTCACTTCAGTCGCTTCCCGTAACGTCGATCTTAACGCCTGCATTCCAGCGTGTTGATACACAGTTACTACAATTCTGAGTGACCTGCTGCAGCACAGCTGGTCTCGGCTACAAACAACTTGGTCAACATAGGTGGGGTAGAAAGTGTTAGAAGGTACAGTCCTTCAGTTCATCTAAAAACAGAAATGAAACGAGAAACTGCAGGTGAGATAAATTAGAACCAGAATGTTCACACCAGAAAAAACCCAGCAACATGAACAATCAAATACGTTTAATTGCTCATGTTGCTGGGTTTTTTCTGGTGAGAATGTTATCTTGTTGATGTTATCTTGTTGATGTTATCTTGTTCATGTTATCTTGTTGATGTTATCTTGTTGATGTTAAAACAGTTCAGCTCACCATGTCAGATCTGCCCATACTCCATTTGGACAACAGCATACAACAGACCTGCAAAGTTTTTTGCTGAATTAATTTTTGCTGAATTAATTTTTAATTAATATTAAAACTGGCTTTCAAAATAATTCGGTGGACAGAATTATACCTTGAATCAAATGTGTACGTATCAATTGAGCCATGTGACATCGCCTTACAAAAACTCATGATTTATAGGCGGCTAGCCAAAACTGCAAAGGAGTGTATGTTTGTGTACGTGCAATCGTAAACAATTAAAAGAATTACCGTATTTTCCGGGTTACAAGGCGCTACAGCGCATAAGGCGCACCCCCTTCTTTTTAAACAAAATTGTAATCCAGTCACCCATTGGGCGCCGGGGGCCGATAGGGCGCACCAAAATTAAAAAAGTATACCGGTAACAAACGGTCGAAGAATGAAAATAAGCCGCACATCAAAGGAAGAATACAGAGTGGAAATATGTGTGGTCTGTGTGTGCGGCAAGATCAAAGGCAGGTCCATTGTGATAGCTGGGTTGCCTTGTTTAGACACTGACCTTCTTCCCAGGGGTCAATGACCCAGTTTTTGCTATGAGAGGTGGTTCCCCTGTCGTAGATCTGAGAGAGGAAACACTTCCTGCACGGGGTCAGTGACCGAGTTTAACCTATGGGGCGGTCTCTTTGATGTCTTGAGAGGAAACTTGGTCAGGGTAGTACCTACAGGGTGACCCAAAAAAAAGAGTACCCAAACAAAACGTCATAAATTGAACAAAAATAAAGCTATCTTCATAAAATTTCTTTACACACACAAGTAGCCTCTGCATGATTTGCACAGAAAATTTTAGCGTTCTAGCTTGTCTTTCAGGAAAGTTATGCTCATTCTACAGAACATGCTCCAAATGGCCTCCGCGCCGATTCAGGCAAACTTGAACTCGCCGCGCAAAGTTATCAATCACCCGCACACACTCCTGTTGCGAGATTCCGCGAATGGTTGCTGTGAATGATGGCTCGCTTGAGTTCTGCGATTGTCTGTGGGTTGTTCCTGTAGACGTTGTCTTTCAGGAACCCCCAAAGATAGAAATCTGGGGGATTTAAATCCGGGGGAGGCCATTTGGTGCATGTTCTGTAGAATGAGCATAACTTTCCTGAAAGACAAGCTAGAACGCTAACATTTTCTGTTGAAATCATGCAGAGGCTACTTGTGTGTGTAAATAAATTTTATGAAGATTGCTTTATTTTTGTTCAATTTATGACGTTTTGTTTGGGTACTCTTTTTTTTTGGGTCACCCTGTACTAGCTGACACATGCATTATCACAAGTTGTTTGACTGGTACTCAGGCGGTCTCTTTGATTTTTTTCGTATTTCATACACGGATTAGGCGCTTCGTTATACAAGACGCAGGGGTCAAACTCGAGGAAAAAAGTCGCGCCTTATGACCCGGAAAGTACGGTATAACTAAAATCAGTTGATACGTATACCTGTCATTTGTTTTTGACCAAAATATGACATTTAATTTTAACACAGATCAGGACAGTCATAGTTCTCCCTCTTATGCTAACACAGTCTCAGAGGAACACTGACTGTATTGATCAGAGTAAAATATGTGTGTGTGTGTGCATGCATGCTTTTGTACATCGTCGCAAGAAGGGGCGATTAATAAGTGTTCATTATTATCATTAGTCTTTACTCAAAACTACAATTAACGCATATTGTGTGTGCAGTGGTAGATGCTATGGGGAAGCCGTCTCCAGACCTGAAGGACATCAACCTGCTCTGGGTCGGGGGGTACAAGGAATGTCTCAGTGTCAAGGCGTTCAACCAAACCAACAACTCCTCCGCAGACCTTCTCTTCAGTGGTCGTCACTGCTACACTGAAATCACCCTGGCCCAGGTTGGTTACAGAAGGGTGAAGGAGGAAGTGACATAGAGAGAGGCGGGAGGCAGAGAAACGTTAGGAGGGAGGGGGAGAGAGGAGAGGGAGGGAGAGAGAAGGGGGTAGTAGGTGGAGAGAGGGGGGGGGGTAGAGATGGAGGACAGGAGGCGGAGACGAAGGGGCAGAAAGAAGTAGAGAGAGAGAAAGAAGATGGGCGAGAAGGGAGGAGAGGGGCATAGTTGGGGGGGGGGGGGGGGGGGAGAAAGAGGGTGGGTGAGAGAGGGGAGGACTGGTGGAGGAAGCCAGAGATCAGGGATGATTTTAAAGCAGTAAAAGTGGGACTCCACTGTATTGCATTTGTAAAAATGTCATTTCATGTCTGTTTGCAGCCCTCGGCGACAACACCGATCGCCTTACAGCTGGTGATGAGTCTGTGTGTTCCCGATTCATGTTCTGCGTACGACGTCTCCGTTCTCATGAACCTAGGTCAGGGACTTATCCTCAGCTCTTTCAATTTGATGACTTCATAGTGTTCAGTGAAAACCCTTACTTAAGACCCCCGTATTTAAGACTAAATTTCTCCCTTTTAAGATCGTGTTTTCTCAGACTTTCTGGTCATATCCTCTGTAAACTTAAGGCTCCCTTATCACTGTGTTCCGTGTGAGGTACTCTCTGCCAGGCTGCCACCAGCTAAAAATAACCGGCAGTACCACTCTCCTCCTGCCTATTTACCCTTTCCTTCCTCCAACCCCTTCCGCCCACACTGGCGCCTGAAATATATAGGGCCAGACCTGCACTCTTCTTTGTCTGCAGCGCTAGCGTGCGTGGCCCCAGCTCTCTGTTATGCTGTGTTGATAACCTGGATGCCGCGAGCAGAGAGATAGCAGTCGAGCAGAGAGATAGCAGTCGTTCTGAGTGTGTGGTGGCCACAGAGATATTGCCTATTTCGGAACTGATGTTTTTAGTGTGTTTAGTTGTATTTATTGCAATGCATGCCACAATTCACAAGACAGAAGAAAGGATACATGAGAGAATTAGAAAAAGTGTGTTCCCCCCCCCCCCCCCCCCCCCCCCAAGTATATAATTATGCGACTCTTTGCACTCTGAAAAAAAATGTGCATGCTGCATTTAATGAAACACCTTGAAACAACGCAGTAAACAAAACATCCTAAATGTGCCACAATAAAAGAACACAAAATAATGAAAGATAAAGACAAAGGTAATCCCCAAGTACATAATACATATATACAACACTTTACGAAATATATACAAACAGTAGAGTATATACAGTCGTATATTTACATACATATTATGCCAAGGACTACTAGTAGAAGTCATTGATGGTGCGCATGTAAAATTTGTTTTGCGTTTATATAAGTATATAATTCAAAATAGTGTAGATAATGTCAGTAACATATAAGAAAGAAAACTGTTCATGTTACAGTGTTAGCTGCATGTGAATAAAACAAAAAAGCTTACCTCACGGCCCTCCTATACAAGTCTCACAAACTTGTATATATAATATACCACAGGAGAAAAAAAAACGTAGCTCGCGCGCGCTCACCCAAATCCGCGCGAAGTGCCACATGATATTATACCCCGACAACACATAGGCGGATAATACATGTATGTCAATAGTATGAAACAAAACATGCCACAATTTTCAAGACAGAAGAAAGGGTAAATGAGAGAATTAGAAAAAGTGTTTGCTCCTCAAGTATATAATTATGCCACTCTTTACACTCTGAAAAACATGTGCATGTTGCATTTAAAGAAACAGGAACGGCAGAGTATGTAAGACGGCAGAAGACAACACAGTAAACAAAACATCCTAAATGTGCCACAAAAAAAGAACACTAATTAATGTCGTATTTAAAAACATATTATAGGCATGCGTATGGTGCGCATGTGAAATTTGTTTTGCGTTTATATAATTCAAAATAGTGCAATTAATGCCTGTAATATAAAAGAAAGAAAAAACGGTCTTTCAATACATGTTCATGCAAATTGTTAGCTGCATGTGAAGAAAACAAAAAGCCTACCTGACCCTGCAACTGTTGGTCAGTAATCCAATAGCAGCACACAAGTCGATTTGAAAGTTTTTCAACACAGTTTTTCACTCGTATTGTTCTCACAAACTTGTATATATATACCACAGGAAAGAAAACTCGTCGATCCGACGACAATTTAACGTTTGTTTCATTATCGCAAACAAAACAGAACAGACAAAACGAAACAAAACAACACAACAACAGTTGGGGTTGTTATTTCTCTGAGATGCTGAAGAAAAAAAAGATGACGTGCATTGTAATGGAATAGAGTGGGTGTAATTTCAAACTAAACGGTTCAAATGTGAGTGTAAACACACTCTTTACGCGGGATCACATTCCCTCACACGCATATGAACACACACACACACACACACACACACACACACACACACACACACACACACACTATGTACATTTTTAGAAAGAAAAACAAAACAAAAACACAATGTACATTGTTAGAAGAAGAAAAAAAACAATATGTACAATTTTAGAAGAAAAACAAACAACAAAAAACAATGTTTTAGAGCTGTTATTGTGTCAATATGCTAAAGGCCTCAATGACTTTTTATCATTCTTGTTTAGGATTTTGTTTTTGGCGGGGTGTCAAGCAGCATCGGTGAGGTCTTAATTTGTTGCTCTTTCATTAACTGGCAAAGTTGCTGTCCCTTGTTTTTCATGCCCCAAACTCTCCTTTTCAAATTGTTGACGTCAGAATGTATTTTTTCGCCGCCCTGTTCACCCATCAAACCAAGCCCCATCCCCCACCTGTCCATAAACTCTACACAATGTGCTTCAAGTATGTGCTGCTTTGGGATGACATTAACGTTGTCAAGGCACACGTTACCTCTGTAGAACTCCATGTATTCAGAAATAGCTACTTGGATGCCAGGAAGGTCATCTTTCCCAACTGGTTTTGTGTGTGACACAAGCCTGTGCACACTGGAGTAAAGACTGTTCAAACGGGTGTGTTTGTCTTTGATTTGACCTGCAAGGGTGTGCACGCCATAATCATCTGTCAGGATAAATGCCCTTCTTTCTACGCTGTCTGCTACGGCAGTAATCACTTCATCTTTAATGTATTTGTTGCAGTGATTCCCATTGAAGCTACCACCAAAAAAGGCCTGAGGTGTTATGCTATGCTTATTCAAAATCTCAGTAACCCCTGCAACTGTTGGTCCTTCAGATCTGTCGAAGACTGGAAACGTTTTCAGATTAAGTTTCCCTTTTTCTCGGAGATTATACATTTTTCTGACACACCTTCTGAATGCTTCGGTAGTGTTGTCAATCACCACCAAACGCTCTTCACTCAGTTTTATTTTAGAAAGGGCATCTGCTATTTGCTTGTCAAGCTGGTGACACTCATTTGCAAGAAGATCGTGGTGTTTGTTCACAACACCAAGGAGCAAATGAAGGTAAGGCGGCGCTACATGACTCACTTTGACGTCCCATATTGGAGCACGAATGACGTTGTAGTGGTCTTTGGCATGTTTTTTGTCACTGCCAGATTCTTGGTACCCTATGAGGTCTTCTTTCATGTTTCTTAACGTTCTTTTGGGGGCTTTTTCTCTTGGACTCCATTGCATTTGCGTTTTGGAAGTCTTGCACCAAAGACATGGATAACTACTCTGGGCTCCTGACAGTCCATACATTTTTGACTGGAAATCATAATCCCCAAACATAAACACTCGCAGCCTTTTTCCTTTCCACATCATGCCGTTGACAGCACTAACTCCCTCTTTAATAGTGCTGCCTAAAATCTTTTCAAGGTTTTCAGCACAATCTTTGGCTTCAGTCATCACAACCAACTTTGAGTTCGCATTTGGATTGTGGAGATTTGCTACTTCAAGAACAACTTTAAAACTCCCCCCTCCATGGTCACCCCCGATTTTAACCCAAATTTCATTTTCTGGCAAGGTGTTGTTATGCCATGTTAGCATGTTCTTCTTGTCGTACTGGTCTAAGAGATCCGTTACAAACTTGGGCCAGCTGACAATAGAAGACACGGGAATGCCCCTAACTTCCTCTTTCTTTGTCGCTTTGTTGATGCATGAGAGACGTAATGTGTAAACTTCTATTTTTCCACAAAGCACTCCCTCCTGAAATTCCCTCTCCTTTTTCTCACACTCCATTTTTATTCCCATTGCCTTGTTTAATTTTCGCAACTGCCTTTGTTTTGCCCAGCTAAGTGACAGTTTTGCTCTAATTTGAGCTGCTGATTTTGAAGAGACGCGTGCCTGTCCCAACCCAGCTGTTTTCAGAATGTCATCCCTTTTGCGCTTTGTAGTGTGCTTGAGTTCAGTGCTTTGTTGTTTTATTATGTCAGCTTCCGTGGAACCGGAAATTTCTTTTCTCAAGTTGGCAATTTCCTTTGCTCTTCTCTTCCTCATTGGAGTAGAAACTAGCGCTGATGACTTTTTCGCTCTCACAATTTTCTTTAGGACAAGTGGCTGTGCTTTTGTCTTACATATCAACGTCTTCTTGTCATCTGACTGTGCCAGTTTCACCCTAACTAAGCCAGTTAAATACTCTTCCTCTTTTTTTGTCAAAGGTGCTTGCAACTGTTCTATTGGGCGGAGTTGGGTTTGTGGTTTGTTTTTTGACAAAACAGTGTTAGTATCTGTTGCTTTCTGTGACTGAGATACAGACTTTGCTACAGGTGTGTTATCGTTTGATTCTGCTGGGGCTTGGGTTTGAAATGATGTTGAAGCAGCTGACACGACGACTGTGTCATTGTTAGTACTTACATCACTCTGACTCTGAGTCGTACCCTTGCGAGATGTCAGCAGGTCGAACAGACGTTTTTTGACCACACGGCTTGCGGTTTTTGAGTCACTTGAGAAAAAGTGACTCTATGTAATCGGTCAGTGTTAGTCTGTCCGGCCGGCCGGCCGGCCGTCCGGCCGGACGGCCGTCCGTAGACACCACCTTAACGTTGGACTTTTCTCGGAAACTATCAAAGCGATCGGGCTCATATTTTGTTTAGTCGTGACCTCCAATGACCTCTACACTTTAACGATGGTTTCGTTGACCTTTGACCTTTTTCAAGGTCACAGGTCAGCGTCAAAGGAAAAATTAGACATTTTATATCTTTGACAAAGTTCATCGGATGTGATTGAAACTTTGTAGGATTATTCTTTACATCAAAGTATTTACATCTGTAGCCTTTTACGAACGTTATCAGAAAAACAAGGGAGATAACTAGCCTTTTCTGTTCGGCAACACACAACTTAACGTTGGGCTTTTCTCGGAAACTATAAAAGTGACCGGGCTCAAATTTTATGTGAACGTGACTCCCAGTGACCTCTACACTTTGACGTCTGCTTTGGTGACCTTTGACCTTTTTCAAGGTCACGGGTATGTCTTGAAGGAAAAAAATTGAAATATCATATCTCTGAAACTATTCATCGGATTTGATTCAAACTTTATAGGATTATTCTTTACATCAAATTATTTACATCTGTATTGTGTTGTGAATAGCAATTTCTTCCTGTCCATCTGATGCCTCATATAATATTCAGAACTGCGAAAGTGACTCGATCGAGCGTTTGCTCTTCTTGTTGTTTCAGGTGTTGAAGAACACTGTGGCTGAAAGGTTTCAACAATAGAAGTGCTTGTACAGGCATCAGTACTGTCAACACATGTGCTTTTTCTTTGCGGACTAGCAGCTTTTTCACTGGCTTTTCTTGGTTTCTTACGACTACCAGCCATTTGTTCGGCAAACGTTCTACACACACTACAGTCAGCTACTTCCACTTTGGAGTTGTATTGTGTCCACAACACCTTTGTTTTTTCAAGGTTATTATTCATTGCTTTTGACACACCTTGAGTTGGAATGTTAGTTTTTTTTAGTTGGCTGAGACGAGCAGAGCATGATGTACATATTGTACTTGAGAAAGTGGTGCCATTGGCTTCTTCAGAAACGTGAATACCGTGAAACTGAAACAACACTGATGCGTAGCTTTTGCAATGCCTAATGGTATGATTTTTGTCCTTCGCTGTCTTTGATCTTCTGCCACACGTTCTGCACATAGCATTTAGCCTAAATATGTGGAGATCTTCCGTATGTTGCACTGCCGCCATTCTTAACTGAGACACCTTAAATCAATAAATAGAGTGACCACAAATTAAAAGAAAATGACACAAATAAACAAGCAAAACCATGTACACACATACAGACAGGCAAGAACATAAGCACAACTACAGTCACAACATTAATTTAAGAATAAACACGTCACATGCTTAAGAACAAAAAAGAAGGGGGAAAACACAAAACAAAACAAACAAGATGAAATGCACGACAGTCAACAGAGCTGCATATAATAGCGTACTGTAGCGAGTGCCTGTTCCGAGAACCTGCGCGTGGGTTAATTCACAAAACTTACCCCACAAAACTGCTCCAGAAATCATACACTAACACCTGTAACCTAACTTGTTTTCACTCTATCACACAGTTAAGACTAAGTACTTACGGACGGCAAAATAAAAACACAGTCGGTTGGGCTGTTATCAGTATTCAGTGTGATTATAAACTGATATACAACGCGCAAATTCTGTTTCTTTTAACAGGAACAAAGAACAAGAGCTGAGTGCCAGTGATATTAGTATTACCACAAAATCAAACAAAACGAGTCGAAGGAATAAACTCCAGTTTGCACCAACACAATGCCTGTATATTCAAGTAACAAAATACACAAGATGAACATAATCCCAGGTGTAAGTCACTGAAACGATCCCTTTTTCACACCAAGAATCACGTATTTTTTCAAACTGGCGCCATCGCACACAAGCTCCACAGAGCCAGAGTACAATGAACAAGGGCTGGCATTTCCCCCGCGAAACTAAAGAGGTCACCGCCAGCGCAGCGCAGGCTATTTATGGCCTGCTTGCTCCAAGCTCCCTGCCGCTGACATAGCATATCCGCCGCAGCAGTGAAATAGTGTGTTATTCTTAAGACATTTTCTCAGATTTGTGTAGGTCTTGAAAGGTGATTCTTCTCTATTTGGCAATATCCACATTTGGCCCAATGTCAGCTTCATCCTCACAATGAACCAATCTCAAAATGTTTTAAATCTTCTTTCAGAATTTGACGTCACTACCACAGGGCTATATGTAGAGTATGCTGTGTATTTTAAAGAAAAGTGATCTTGAGACTTGTAGGAGAACTAAAAATAGACTTTATTACTATCATAACCGTCCTAAGAACATGTGATACACAAAGGGAAGTGAGTGGTCTGAATGCATACGACATGTGACATACGACATACGACATGTGACATACGACATGTGACATACGACATGTGACATACGACATGTGACATACGACATACGACCATACGACAAACGACATGTGTATTGGAGTAAGTGAGAGTTATCCCGAACCTGGCACCTTAGAGAATAACAAGCATTGAAATGAACAGGCGACTTTCATCCTCCTTGTAAGAACAGATTTAGCCTTGCCCTTGGTGCTTCTGTTCATAGCCTAGCTCTGTAAATTAACCTGCATTATAAGACCACCCCCCCCCCCCCCCCCTGATATTTGCTGTTTTTCTAACATTTTGGGCTGTCTGAAAAGCAGGGGGGGGGGGGGGGGGGGGTGGTGGTGGTGGTGGTGGTTCACTACTGTACTTCAGATACGTTTCAAACAGGTAAACTTTAAACTTCTGCAGGAAAATGAGAATCAAATGTCACAGAGCATTCACATGAAGTAGAAAGACAGTTTTTGTGAGTGCTGGAAATGGGCTCAGCGATAAATAAATACTGGCGTGGAAAAGCACGAGTATAATAAACTGGGAGGCCTGGTGGCTCAGATGGTAGAGCACTGGACTTGTGATCGGAAGGTCGCAGGTTCGAATTCAGGCCGGGACGGACACGGGTCAACTTTATGTGCAGACCCAGAGACGGAAGCCATGTCCCACCCCCGTGTCACCACAATGGCACGTAAAAGACCTTCATTTTTGCCATAAGTGCAGATGGCTGATACCACCTAAACACGCATACACTTGTGTATCTCGGCAAAAGCAGTGAGGGCGTGAAACCCGAATCATATAACCCATATCTTGTCCTTAAGAGGCGAAATATTTAGCCTGTAGGACATAAAGCATTAATTTGCTCTTTCCATGAGTAACCGGTTACTCTCCTTCTGGTGAAAACAGATCTGCTGACTGTAAGCGGTTACTCTCCTTCTGGTGAAAACAGATCTGCTGACTGTCTCTTTCCATGAGTAACCGGTTACTCTCCTTCTGGTGAAAGCATATCTGCTGACTGTAACCGGTTACTCTCCTTCTGGTGAAAACAGATCTGCTGACTGTAACCGGTTACTCTCCTTCTGGTGAAAACAGATTCTGCTGACTGTAACCGGTTACGCTCCTTCTGGTGAAAACAGATCTGCTGACTGTAACCGGTTACGCTTCTTCTGGTGAAAGCATATCTGCTGACTGTAAGCGGTTACTCTCCTTCTAGTGAAAACAGATCTGCTGACTGTAACCGGTTACGCTTCTTCTGGTGAAAACAGATCTGCTGACTGTAACCGGTTACGCTTCTTCTGGTGAAAACAGATCTGCTGACTGTAACCGGTTACGCTTCTTCTGGTGAAAACAGATCTGCTGACTGTCTCAACTCTGGCCATGCTCTTTACATGGGATAAAAACACTCCTCTCCTTGGACATGTTCCAAAAATCAACACCCTGACTTTACGTCCTGTGCAGAGCTGGCATTATTTTATGACAAAAGATCATTTATTGTCCATACAATTAATTACAATGGATGGAAAAGTGTGGTTCATCTGCTCTTAAAACAAGCAAACAACATATGACAACAACCTTAAAAAGCAAAAAATAAGAACAATAAAACATACGAAGTAAGAACACCCAAAGTACTCCAGACAGGCACGTCCGCCACATCCATACTGCACACACACGCACACACACGCACACACACACACACACACACACACACACACACACACACACACACACTCTCGCGCACATGAGTTGCTGGTAAGGTATAGTAACCAATGCATTGCACTTCTATCACAATCCTAAAACGTATAGATAATAAAACTTTTGACCATACATAAAAACAGTAAAACCTGTTGTGTCAGTGTGAGGAATTGATTGATAAAAGTGTTGTCACTTGGCACAGACACCATCTGGACCGTTGATTGTTGGTATGTGTCAAAGTGAGTTGTCCTGTTTCATGTAAAGCCTGACCAGTCATAAGATAGTGAGACAAACCGTTGTTGTGGGAAGGGCTCTGCCCAGAAGTACCAGAACGGAATAGGTTTGCACACTGCCAGACAAGGTAAGGACAATTTCTTTGATTACAGGACTGATCCATGTGAAAAGTCAAAATTATGTTTTCTATTTCAGCGTTGGCAGAACTGCAGATCAAGCTGCCGGCGATCCCCTACGCTGTGTGCAACGAGGAAAGCAAGTCACTGGATGGCTTGGCCATCGCTGGAATGTGAGGCTTTATATGTCTTCCTTTTTGTCATAACGCCCCTTTTAAGACCTCCAGTTTAAGACCCCCTCCTTTTTAAAACCTTGTTTTCTTAGACTTTCTGTTCATAACCTCTGTAAAATGACCCCCATTTTAAGACTTCGTCCTTTTTTAGACCCAATTTTCTCAGATTTGTGGAGGTCTTAAATGGGGGGTTCCACTGTCCTTGTGGTGTCCCTGGCAAGGCTAAACGTATCTCTGCTGCCTTCTACTATAGCGGGGCTTGTCTTCTGGTGTCCCTGGCAAGGCTAAACGTATCTCTGCTGCCTTCTACTATAGCGGGGCTTGTCTTCTGGTGTCCCTGGCAAGGCTAAACGTATCTCTGCTGCCTTCTACTATAGCGGGGCTTGTCTTCTGGTGTCCCTGGCAAGGCTAAACGTATCTCTGCTGCCTTCTACTATAGCGGGGCTTGTCTTCTGGTGTCCCTGGCAAGGCTAAACGTATCTCTGCTGCCTTCTACTATAGCGGGGCTTGTCTTCTGGTGTCCCTGGCAAGGCTAAACGTATCTCTGCTGCCTTCTACTATAGCGGGGCTTGTCTTCTGGTGTCCCTGGCAAGGCTAAACGTATCTCTGCTGCCTTCTACTATAGCGGGGCTTGTCTTCTGGTGTCCCTGGCAAGGCTAAACGTATCTCTGCTGCCTTCTACTATAGCGGGGCTTGTCTTCTGGTGTCCCTGGCAAGGCTAAACGTATCTCTGCTGCCTTCTACTATAGCGGGGCTTGTCTTCTGGTGTCCCTGGCAAGGCTAAACGTATCTCTGCTGCCTTCTACTATAGCGGGGCTTGTCTTCTGGTGTCCCTGGCAAGGCTAAACGTATCTCTGCTGCCTTCTACTATAGCGGGGCTTGTCTTCTGGTGTCCCTGGCAAGGCTAAACGTATCTCTGCTGCCTTCTACTATAGCGGGGCTTGTCTTCTGGTGTCCCTGGCAAGGCTAAACGTATCTCTGCTGCCTTCTACTATAGCGGGGCTTGTCTTCTGGTGTCCCTGGCAAGGCTAAACGTATCTCTGCTGCCTTCTACTATAGCGGGGCTTGTCTTCTGGTGTCCCTGGCAAGGCTAAACGTATCTCTGCTGCCTTCTACTATAGCGGGGCTTGTCTTCTGGTGTCCCTGGCAAGGCTAAACGTATCTCTGCTGCCTTCTACTATAGCGGGGCTTGTCTTCTGGTGTCCCTGGCAAGGCTAAACGTATCTCTGCTGCCTTCTACTATAGCGGGGCTTGTCTTCTGGTGTCCCTGGCAAGGCTAAACGTATCTCTGCTGCCTTCTACTATAGCGGGGCTTGTCTTCTGGTGATGGATGTTTGCCTTGAACCATATTTGAACAAATTTCTTTTAATTTTTATTTGACAGAAGGGTTCTTTAGCCAGCTAGCACACACACAACACACACACAATACACACACACACACAACACACACACACACACACACAACACACACACACACACAACACACACACACACAACACACACACACACACAACACACACGGAGATGCATATCCCTCCTCGGCTTCTCTGTAATTTGGGCATTTGTTGCATCAGTTCAGCCACTTGGAGTGAAATGTGCAATGTGAAGGATCCAAGTACAGTGGAACCTCCCTTGGTAAGACCCCCCAATATAACTCCCTCCCTCTCAAGACCCCCCCAATATAACTCCCTCCCTCTCAAGACCCCCCAATATAACTCCCTCCCTCTCAAGACACTTTTTTTTTTTTTTTAATTTTCTGTTCATAACCTTCGTAAATTTACCCCCATTTTAAGACTCCCTCCTTTTTCAGACTCAATTTTTTCAGATTTGTTCAGGTTGTAAAAGGGAGGTTCCACTGTATGTCGTCCTAATGGATGGTCATGTGCTGGAGTGTGAAGTATTGTGGGAACAGGAGCACTGGCCTAATGGATGGTCATGTGCTGGAGTGTGAAGTATTGTGGGAACAGGAGCACTGGCCTAGTGGATGGTCATGTGCTGGAGTGTGAAGTATTGTGGGAACAGGAGCACTGGCCTAGTGGATGGTCATGTGCTGGAGTGTGAAGTATTGTGGGAACAGGAGCACTGGCCTAGTGGATAAGACTCCTGCAGATCAGGGTTGAGTGTTTGAATCCCAGCTGCGTGTGGTGGGTTAAGGATGGAGATTCTTCTGATCTCACAGGTCAAGTTATGTGTATACATGTACAAGACAAAGTGCGCACAGAAATGATCAATAATGGCAGGATAAAAATGGTCATACATATAACAAAATGAAAAACACTCTTGCAAATAACACGAGCGTACGTTGGAGCTTCAGCCCATGAACGAAGAAGAAGTGTGGTGGAGTATGTGGTCATGCTCTTTGCTTTTATTGTAGCTGATTGTATACAGTGTTTTTCTTCTGTGACAGTGCTGTTGGTGGTGTGTTTGTGTTTCTAGTGCTACTGGGCATAGCATTTATACGGTGTTTTTCTTCTGTGACAGTGCTGTTGGTGGTGTTTGTGTTGCTGATGCTACTGGGCATAGCATTTATACAGTGTTTTTCTTCTGTGACAGTGCTGTTGGTGGTGTGTTTGTGTTGCTGATGCTACTGGGCATAGCATTTATACGGTGTTTTTCTTCTGTGACAGTGCTGTTGGTGGTGTTTGTGTTGCTGATGCTACTGGGCATAGCATTTATACAGTGTTTTTCTTCTGTGACAGTGCTGTTGGTGGTGTGTTTGTGTTGCTGATGCTACTGGGCATAGCATTTATACAGTATTTCTCTTCTGTGACAGTGCTGTTGGTGGTGTGTTTGTGTTGCTGATGCTACTGGGCACTGCAGTGGACATCTTGTACTGCCAACTACCCAAGTGGCGGTCAGAAAGTGTGGACAGTCTCCCCACCAACACCAAGCTCACCTTTCACACTTACCATGACGACGACATTGTTCTGCTGGGGAACTTGCCTGCCAAAGTGTCGGAACCAAGTGAGCACAGTCTTAACTTGAATGTTGTAATCTATCTATGACTATTCGGTAGGGGGGGGGGGGGGGGGGTAGGGGGGGGGGGGTAGGGGGGGGGGGGGAAGTAAAATCATACACTGCATTACAATCTCCAGGTGAGGTAGGAATGAACTATACATTGCCTACAAAGCTGACAGATCATCCTCTTGATTGAATTTCATTCATGCACTGTATAAACGCCCAAATGCCCCTTTTCATTCCCAGTTATTTGGTACATTTTGCACAACTTTCAGCATGCGTCACTCACTTAGCTCACACACTAAAGGGGGCAGACACACACACACATGCCCGCACAGAGGCATGCAAACGCCCACACACACTCACACTCTCTCACACACACACTCATACACAGATGCATATCTAGTAACTGCAGGCATGGGAATTGTCCGCCGAACGGCGGATTTCCGCCGATTTTTTTTTTTGTTCCGCCGAAAATGCAAAAGTGTCCGCCGAAAAAATAAAGGGGGGAGGCACACAAAAAAAGCACCGGTTACTTTGGCCTTTGCGCAAAAGCCCGCGAAAACTTTCCGTACTTTGTTCACGCATTGTTACCGCCCGCCTCAGTTATTGAACTTTTATGTTTGAAAGTAAACCAGATTGCACAGATTGTGTTACAAATTACATTGTCCTGTTTGTCTCAACAGATCATTTTTTTTTAAATTTAAACCATATAATACATGTATATATTTTGTTTCTTCAAAAAAGCAAAAATTGGTACATTTTTGTACTAAAAACTCTGATTCTAAAAACAGAATTTAATGGCAAACTTGGAGCTCAGATGACACCAGATTGCACCATCTGGGTTCTTTGGAGAAAAATTTTTCCGGGGGAGCATGCCCCCGGACCCCCCTAGTAAGGCTAGGCGCTTCGCGCCGTCGACTTGTAGCTTCGCGTCTTCAGTTATAAATTTTCCGCCTTTTTTACAATTTTCAATTCCCATGCCTGAACTGACTCACCATCATTTTGTGTTGTATTTTTCTGTTCCATCATAGTGTGCAGGGCTAAGGAACAAAATCCTCTCCCTTGACGCCATTGTCTTCCTTGACGCCATTGTCTTCCTTGACGCCATTGTCTTCCTTGACGCCATTGTCTCCCTTGACGCCATTGTCTTCCTTGTTGCAGGTTTTGCTGCCAAGCTGGTCATGGCGTTCTCGGTGTACACCAACGGTGCCAAGCTGCTGTCTACACAACGGACGGCGGGCAGTTTGACCTGTATCCATGGCGTCCGTTTTCTCTCCATGACCTGGGTTGTGCTGGGTCACACCATTCTCCTGCCTTTAGGGGGGGCAGGTGGGTACAGACACCGGTTTCATTAGAGCACAACCTCCGCCTTGACTTAAGAGGCAAGAATTGGTTGCGGCTTGCCTCCCGCTATGCAAGACCATTCTCCTGCCTTTAGGAGGGGCAGGTGAGAACAGGCACCCGTTTCATAGGGGCAAGATATGCTTGCGGCTAGCCTCTTGCTATTCAAGAAAAGCGACACAGCTGTTCCTGGCCTGCATTTTAGTGCGAGTTAAAAATAGTCAAGGCTGTGTAGAGTGGTGGTGGAAAGGATGATAAAAATAGCTCAGCCTGCCTGAAATATGTAAATTTGTTATGTTTGTTGAAAAAATGTGCTCAAAAGTAAAGAAAATCTGTTTTGAAAAATGTATATTTGATTTGGCATCGTGTATAGAATTATTTATTTGTGTATGTTTTGTGAGGCACTTTATTTTAGGATTTGCGCCATATAAGTACGTATCCTCATTATTATTCTTCTTTCTGTCCATTATTTATGTGCAGGCAACACAATTGGCTACATCGGGGAGGCCATTATTTATGTGCAGGCAACACAATTGGCTACATCGGGGAGGCCATTATTTATGTGCAGGCAACACAATTGGCTACATCGGGGAGGCCATTATTTATGTGCAGGCAACACAATTGGCTACATCGGGGAGGCCATTATTTATGTGCAGGCAACACAATTGGCTACATCGGGGAGGCCATTCAACGCTGGACATTTCAGGGAATCCTCAACGCTACGCTTTCTGTGGATTCCTTTTTTGTGATGAGGTATTCCATCCAGCCATTTTCTAAGCTCCAAATGACAAACTTTTCTTTATTAAATATTCTGTTTAGATATTCTGTGAGTTTGTACTTCCAATCATCCATTTTCTGAGCTCTTCGCAAAGTTTTCTTTATTAAATATTCTGTTTAGAAATTCTATGAGTTTGCACTTCACTCTTCTTCAAGACCTTTTTGCTGTTGTTTGTTTACATCTTGGGTGTGTGCGGGGAGGGGAGGGGAGGGGACGGGACGGGAGGAGTTGATTATATTTCACAGTCCATTTTAGCTTAACAAGTTCATCGTGCTTCCTGGGTCATGGACAACCCAGAGCCTTACAAGTTAAATGTCTGTATCTCTGAAACTATTGGGAGTTTTTGATTAAAACTTCATGTAAACCTCAAACACCTTAGGTCCCTCTCATCGACCACTTTCCGAAGGATTATTTTTGTAAACAAAGAAATAAACAATGACGTAATTTGAACTGGGCAGACCGGATGATGTGGGTCATGGGCAGCCCATATGGAATAATGAAGGATATTACAATGTTTATCCCTCTTCGGATGGCGTGGGTTGTGTATACGACCCATACTCTGCAAAGAAGCGGTAAAGAGGTTATCCCTATTCGGATGGCGTGGGTCGTTTACAACCCATACTTTTTATGTTGAATCCTTCTTTCAAAATATGGGTCGCACATTTTGTACATGAGTGTTTGACACAGCCCATTGTTTGACACAGCCCATTGTTTGACACGGCCCATTGTTTGACACAGCCCATTGTTTGACACGGCCCATTGTTTGACACGGCCCATTGTTTGACACGGCCCATTGTTTGACACGGCCCATTGTTTGACACAGCCCATTGTTTGACACAGCCCATTGTTTGACACGGCCCATTGTTTGACACAGCCCATTGTTTGACACGGCCCATTGTTTGACACGGCCCATTGTTTGACACAGCCCATTGTTTGACACGGCCCATTGTTTGACACAGCCCATTGTTTGACACGGCCCATTGTTTGACACGGCCCATTGTTTGACACGGCCCATTGTTTGACACAGCCCATTGTTTGACACGGCCCATTGTTTGATGAGTGAATGTTCAACTCCTCTTAGACAGGTGTAGTGGCCTAGTGGATAAGACATCGGCCTCCTAATCGGAAGGTCATGAGTTAAAATCCCGGCCGCAGCTGCCTGGTGGGTTAAGGGTGGAGATTTTTCAGATCTCCCAGGTCAACTTGTAGACCTGCTAGTGCCTTATCCCCCTTCGTGTGTACACGCAAGCACAAGACCAAGTGCGCACTAAACAGATCCTGTAAACCTTGTCAGAGTTTGGTGGGTTATAGAAACACAAAAATACCCAGCATGCCTCCCCCAAAAGCAGCGTATCGCAGGGTACGTACGTTAAAACCCACTCGTGCAAAAGCACGAGTGTACGTGGGAGTTTCAACCCATGAACGAAGAAGATGAGTGGTTGACCGAGTGTTGTGTTTCAGCGGTCTGCTGGTGGCCTACTTGTCGCTCAAGGAACTCAAAAGGACGGGGGGCAAGATCAACTGGATCAAGTTCTACTTTCATCGCTTTTGGAGGTAAGCCTGGTGTTGTGAGGTGACATGGAAACTGTTTGTGGTACAGTGGAACCCCCCTTTTGAGACCTCCACAAATCTAAAAAAAATCAGGTCTTAGAAAGGAGGGGGTCTTAAAATGGGGGTCTTAGAATGGGGGTACATTTACACAGGTCATGAGCAGAATGTTTGAGGAAACAAGGTCTTAAAAGGGAGGGAGTCTTAAATTGGGAGTCTTAAAACGGGGGTTCCACTGTATAGGAGGGAGTCTTAAAATGAAGGTGAATCAACAGAGGTTATGAACAGCAAAAAGTCTGGGAAAACATGGTCTAAAATGGGGGGGGGGGGGGCTTAAAGGGGCGTTCCATTGTATATTATCCCTGAAAGCTGTGTCCCAGTTTCTGCCTGCTGATACAGTGGTACATGTGCTGTGGTTGGCCCCGGTAGCTCAGCTGATAGAGTACTGGACTTGTGATCAGCGGGTCACAGGTTTGAATCTGGATGGGGACGGACACGTGTCAAGTTCATTTGCAGTCACAGAGACAGTTTCCATGTCCCACTCCCTTGTCACCACTGCATGTGGCATGTAAAGCCTGCTACTAACTGTACAGCCGAACCAAGCCGAACTAGGTTCGGGAAACTTTGCACTACGTCATGCAGTGCGTCATCTGTAATTTTAGGCGAACTGACTTTTCATTGGTTGAATATTTGTGTATCTTCATCCTTGAAGAGTGACAATAATGGCGGCTATCATTTTGTGTGAGAAGATTCGTGATCTTCTCACGTGATATTTCTTGATCGTGTGACTGGTGTCACCAAGACATTCGCTGCTAGTTAGTACACTGAACAAGACACAGTGTCACATTCACCAAACCCAGTTCGCTTGGTTCGGCTGTGGTATATAGCGGGTTTAAAAGATCTTTTTCTTTCTGCCAGAAGTGCAGGTGGCTGATTACACCTAAGCACACACACACCTGGGTAACGCGACTCTGTTGCTGCTAGCTTTCCACAAGGAGACAGCAACCTGGGTAACGTGACTCTGTTGCTGCTAGCTTTCCACAAGGAGACAGCAACCTGGGTAACGCGACTCTGTTGCTGCTAGCTTTCCACAAGGAGACAGCAACCTGGGTAACGCGACTCTGTTGCTGCTAGCTTTCCACAAGGAGACAGCAACCTGGGTAACGCGACTCTGTTGCTGCTAGCTTTCCACAAGGAGACAGCAACCTGTGTAACGCGACTCTGTTGCTGCTAGCTTTCCACAAGGAGACAGCGACCTGGGTAACTGGACTCTGTTGCTGCTAGCTTTCCACAAGGAGACAGCAACCTGGGTAACGCGACTCTGTTGCTGCTAGCTTTCCACAAGGAGACAGCAACCTGGGTAACGCGACTCTGTTGCTGCTAGCTTTCCACAAGGAGACAGCAACCTGGGTAACGCGACTCTGTTGCTGCTAGCTTTCCACAAGGAGACAGCAACCTGGGTAACGCGACTCTGTTGCTGCTAGCTTTCCACAAGGAGACAGCAACCTGGGTAACGCGACTCTGTTGCTGCTAGCTTTCCACAAGGAGACAGCAACCTGGGTAACGCGACTCTGTTGCTGCTAGCTTTCCACAAGGAGACAGCAACCTGGGTAACGCGACCCTGTTGCTGCTAGCTTTCCACAAGGAGACAGCAACCTGGGTAACGCGACTCTGTTGCTGCTAGCTTTCCACAAGGAGACAGCAACCTGGGTAACGCGACCCTGTTGCTGCTAGCTTTCCACAAGGAGACAGCGACCTGGGTAACTGGACTCTGTTGCTGCTAGCTTTCCACAAGGAGACAGCAACCTGGGTAACACGACTCTGTTGCTGCTAGCTTTCCACAAGGAGACAGCAACCTGTGTAACGCGACTCTGTTGCTGCTAGCTTTCCACAAGGAGACAGCAACCTGGGTAACGCGACTCTGTTGCTGCTAGCTTTCCACAAGGAGACAGCGACCTGGGTAACGCGACTCTGTTGCTGCTAGCTTTCCACAAGGAGACAGCAACCTGGGTAACGCAACCCCTCCCTCCCTCTCAGCATCAACCCCGTGTTAACCGGTACAAGAACAAGAATTTATTTCGCCATATAGCATAACAGCCATTGGTATTTGTCCTGGTGTGGAAACACTCGAACATCCAGACACTCCTTGCATATAAAAAAAAATCAATAAAAAAAAATCTGTTAAAAATCTGTTTCAGACTGACCCCTCCCTACCTGCTGGTCATCCTGATGTACTTGTCGCTGGGCAAGTACTGGGGGTCAGGGCCCATGTGGGCTGACACACAGCCGGACCGCGACAACTGCCGCAAGTCTTGGTGGACCAACCTTCTCTACATCAACAATTTCGTCCATGATGATCATGTTGTGAGTCTTCTTCTTCTGTCTGTGTCTGTCTCTGTGTCTGTCTCTGTGTCTGTCTCTGTGTCTGTCTCTGTGTCTGTCTCTGTGTCTCTCATTGTCTGTTCTCATTGTCTGTCTGTACCTGGCTAACGACGTGACTGGTTGCTCTGAGTGTCTGGGACAGTCGTGGTACCTGGCTAACGACGTGACTGGTTGCTTTCAGTGTCTGGGGCAGTCGTGGTACCTGGCTAACGACGTGACTGGTTGCTTTCAGTGTCTGGGACAGTCGTGGTACCTGGCTAACGACGTGACTGGTTGCTTTCAGTGTCTGGGGCAGTCGTGGTACCTGGCTAACGACGTGACTGGTTGCTCTGAGTGTCTGGGGCAGTCGTGGTACCTGGCTAACGACGTGACTGGTTGCTTTCAGTGTCTGGGACAGTCGTGGTACCTGGCTAACGACGTGACTGGTTGCTTTCAGTGTCTGGGGCAGTCGTGGTACCTGGCTAACGACGTGACTGGTTGCTCTGAGTGTCTGGGGCAGTCGTGGTACCTGGCTAACGACGTGACTGGTTGCTCTGAGTGTCTGGGGCAGTCGTGGTACCTGGCTAACGACGTGACTGGTTGCTTTCAGTGTCTGGGGCAGTCGTGGTACCTGGCTAACGACGTGACTGGTTGCTCTGAGTGTCTGGGGCAGTCGTGGTACCTGGCTAACGACGTGACTGGTTGCTCTGAGTGTCTGGGGCAGTCGTGGTACCTGGCTAACGACGTGACTGGTTGCTCTGAGTGTCTGGGGCAGTCGTGGTACCTGGCTAACGACGTGACTGGTTGCTCTGAGTGTCTGGGGCAGTCGTGGTACCTGGCTAACGACGTGACTGGTTGCTCTGAGTGTCTGGGGCAGTCGTGGTACCTGGCTAACGACGTGACTGGTTACTTTCAGTGTCTGGGGCAGTCGTGGTACCTGGCTAACGACGTGACTGGTTACTTTCAGTGTCTGGGGCAGTCGTGGTACCTGGCTAACGACGTGACTGGTTGCTTTCAGTGTCTGGGGCAGTCGTGGTACCTGGCTAACGACGTGACTGGTTGCTTTCAGTGTCTGGGACAGTCGTGGTACCTGGCTAACGACGTGACTGGTTACTTTCAGTGTCTGGGGCAGTCGTGGTACCTGGCTAACGACGTGACTGGTTGCTCTGAGTGTCTGGGGCAGTCGTGGTACCTGGCTAACGACGTGACTGGTTGCTTTCAGTGTCTGGGACAGTCGTGGTACCTGGCTAACGACGTGACTGGTTGCTTTCAGTGTCTGGGGCAGTCGTGGTACCTGGCTAACGACATGACTGGTTGCTCTGAGTGTCTGGGGCAGTCGTGGTACCTGGCTAACGACGTGACTGGTTGCTCTGAGTGTCTGGGGCAGTCGTGGTACCTGGCTAACGACGTGACTGGTTACTTTCAGTGTCTGGGGCAGTCGTGGTACCTGGCTAACGACGTGACTGGTTGCTCTGAGTGTCTGGGGCAGTCGTGGTACCTGGCTAACGACGTGACTGGTTGCTCTGAGTGTCTGGGGCAGTCGTGGTACCTGGCTAACGACGTGACTGGTTGCTCTGAGTGTCTGGGGCAGTCGTGGTACCTGGCTAACGACGTGACTGGTTGCTCTGAGTGTCTGGGGCAGTCGTGGTACCTGGCTAACGACGTGACTGGTTGCTCTGAGTGTCTGGGGCAGTCGTGGTACCTGGCTAACGACGTGACTGGTTACTTTCAGTGTCTGGGGCAGTCGTGGTACCTGGCTAACGACGTGACTGGTTACTTTCAGTGTCTGGGGCAGTCGTGGTACCTGGCTAACGACGTGACTGGTTGCTTTCAGTGTCTGGGACAGTCGTGGTACCTGGCTAACGACGTGACTGGTTACTTTCAGTGTCTGGGGCAGTCGTGGTACCTGGCTAACGACGTGACTGGTTGCTTTCAGTGTCTGGGGCAGTCGTGGTACCTGGCTAACGACGTGACTGGTTGCTCTGAGTGTCTGGGGCAGTCGTGGTACCTGGCTAACGACGTGACTGGTTGCTCTGAGTGTCTGGGGCAGTCGTGGTACCTGGCTAACGACGTGACTGGTTGCTCTGAGTGTCTGGGGCAGTCGTGGTACCTGGCTAACGACGTGACTGGTTGCTCTGAGTGTCTGGGGCAGTCGTGGTACCTGGCTAACGACGTGACTGGTTGCTCTGAGTGTCTGGGGCAGTCGTGGTACCTGGCTAACGACGTGACTGGTTGCTCTGAGTGTCTGGGGCAGTCGTGGTACCTGGCTAACGACGTGACTGGTTGCTCTGAGTGTCTGGGGCAGTCGTGGTACCTGGCTAACGACGTGACTGGTTGCTCTGAGTGTCTGGGGCAGTCGTGGTACCTGGCTAACGACGTGACTGGTTGCTCTGAGTGTCTGGGGCAGTCGTGGTACCTGGCTAACGACGTGACTGGTTACTTTCAGTGTCTGGGGCAGTCGTGGTACCTGGCTAACGACGTGACTGGTTACTTTCAGTGTCTGGGGCAGTCGTGGTACCTGGCTAACGACGTGACTGGTTGCTTTCAGTGTCTGGGACAGTCGTGGTACCTGGCTAACGACATGACTGGTTGCTCTGAGTGTCTGGGGCAGTCGTGGTACCTGGCTAACGACGTGACTGGTTGCTTTCAGTGTCTGGGACAGTCGTGGTACCTGGCTAACGACGTGACTGGTTGTTTTCAGTGTCTGGGACAGTCGTGGTACCTGGCTAACGACGTGACTGGTTGCTTTCAGTGTCTGGGACAGTCGTGGTACCTGGCTAACGACGTGACTGGTTGCTTTCAGTGTCTGGGACAGTCGTGGTACCTGGCTAACGACATGACGTGGTTGCTTTCAGTGTCTGGGGCAGTCGTGGTACCTGGCTAACGACATGACGTGGTTGCTTTCAGTGTCTGGGGCAGTCGTGGTACCTGGCTAACGACGTGACTGGTTGCTTTCAGTGTCTGGGGCAGTCGTGGTACCTGGCTAACGACGTGACTGGTTACTTTCAGTGTCTGGGGCAGTCGTGGTACCTGGCTAACGACGTGACTGGTTGCTTTCAGTGTCTGGGGCAGTCGTGGTACCTGGCTAACGACATGACTGGTTGCTTTCAGTGTCTGGGACAGTCGTGGTACCTGGCTAACGACGTGACTGGTTGCTTTCAGTGTCTGGGGCAGTCGTGGTACCTGGCTAACGACGTGACTGGTTGCTCTGAGTGTCTGGGGCAGTCGTGGTACCTGGCTAACGACGTGACTGGTTGCTTTCAGTGTCTGGGACAGTCGTGGTACCTGGCTAACGACGTGACTGGTTGCTTTCAGTGTCTGGGGCAGTCGTGGTACCTGGCTAACGACATGACTGGTTGCTCTGAGTGTCTGGGGCAGTCGTGGTACCTGGCTAACGACGTGACTGGTTGCTCTGAGTGTCTGGGGCAGTCGTGGTACCTGGCTAACGACGTGACTGGTTGCTCTGAGTGTCTGGGGCAGTCGTGGTACCTGGCTAACGACGTGACTGGTTGCTCTGAGTGTCTGGGGCAGTCGTGGTACCTGGCTAACGACGTGACTGGTTGCTCTGAGTGTCTGGGGCAGTCGTGGTACCTGGCTAACGACGTGACTGGTTGCTCTGAGTGTCTGGGGCAGTCGTGGTACCTGGCTAACGACGTGACTGGTTGCTCTGAGTGTCTGGGGCAGTCGTGGTACCTGGCTAACGACGTGACTGGTTACTTTCAGTGTCTGGGGCAGTCGTGGTACCTGGCTAACGACGTGACTGGTTGCTTTCAGTGTCTGGGACAGTCGTGGTACCTGGCTAACGACGTGACTGGTTGCTCTGAGTGTCTGGGGCAGTCGTGGTACCTGGCTAACGACGTGACTGGTTGCTTTCAGTGTCTGGGACAGTCGTGGTACCTGGCTAACGACGTGACTGGTTGTTTTCAGTGTCTGGGACAGTCGTGGTACCTGGCTAACGACGTGACTGGTTGCTTTCAGTGTCTGGGACAGTCGTGGTACCTGGCTAACGACGTGACTGGTTGCTTTCAGTGTCTGGGACAGTCGTGGTACCTGGCTAACGACGTGACTGGTTGCTTTCAGTGTCTGGGGCAGTCGTGGTACCTGGCTAACGACATGACGTGGTTGCTTTCAGTGTCTGGGGCAGTCGTGGTACCTGGCTAACGACATGCAGTTCTACATCCTGAGTCCCCTCATCTTTGTTCCGCTGTACTGGTAAGTTGCTGGGGGGGGGGGGGGGGGGATGTGTGTGTTTGTCAGTGTGTGTGTGTTTCTGGCAATATGTGTTTGTGTGTGTGTGTGTGTGTCTGCGTGTGTGTGTGTTGTGTTGTTGTGTGGTGTGGTGTGGTGGGTTGGGTTGGGCTGTGCTGTGTGTGCATGTGTGGGGGCGTGCGAACATGTGTGTGTTGTGTTGTGTTGTGTTGTTGTGTTGTGCTGTGTTGTGTTGTGGTGTGTTGTGTGTGCGTGTGTATTGGGGGGGAGGGGTAGGGGTGTGTGTGTAGGGTGCGTGTGCATGGCTGTTTCTGTACGTGTCACAGTGTGTTAGGGGGGTGGGTGTGTGGGGTGGGTGTGTGTCTCTGTCACTACATGTGTAGGGTGTTTGTGTGTGTTTGCCCATTTCTTTGCCTCTGTGGATGCCTAGTTTTCTTAAAGCTAGATCAAACACTCACCACACACACACACCCACACACACACACACACATACACACACACCACTACCACCCTCCCACCACACACACATACATACCATCTCCCTGCATTCACAGTGAAGGAGAAAGAAATTGATATTCACTGATTTATAACACAGCTCCCCGCTGTACGGCACTGCGGCGGTACTGGTGTTTCTGATTGCCACCATCATCACCCCTGCTGCCGTCACCATGAAGTGGCACCTGGCACCGGGGATAATCGCTCCTGTGGATGCCGCACCTAACGGGTAACATTCTCCTGCTCCTAGTAATGATGTGATAGGGTTGAGTGGAAGGGGAACAGGCCAGGAAGCATAAATGGGACGCCAAGACAGAGGTTGCGATAACCTGACTTTTTATTAACGTACACCAGAAGTTACTCAGAAGGATATATCAGAAGGCAGTGTAGTTCTCTCCTCAATTCAGAACTAAACACACACGAAGCAACTGGGACCGGGCAACACATCTCGCTGATGGTGAATCAGCTATACAACTACAGTTCAAATATGATACTGTTAAACTAATCAGTCAGGCAAAATCCACATGTACAACACCGGTCTCAGATCACTTTGCAAACACATAGACCGCTCAGGGTCTTTACACAACTGCGTCACGGGTCAGAATGTTCGAAACCCCCGCTGACGAGGATGAATGTATTAACTCATTGTCTCCCAGGTACGGATATATCCGTTCCCACTCATATGGCTCTATCTGACCAGGTACGGATATATCCGTACACACAGTCACTACATTGCATCTGCTCTCATTCGGCACATATCCACATTCTGCTCAGACTGTTAGCTTCAGTTGCTTCCTGTAACGTCGATCCAACGCCTGCATTCCAGCGTGTTGATACACAGTTGCTACACAGTTACTACAATTCTGAGTGACCTGCTGCAGCACAGCTGGTCTTGGTTAAAAAATCTTGGTCAACATAGGTGGGGTCGAAAGTGTTAAAAAGGAGGGAATCTTAAAATGGGTGTTCCACTGTTGTCAGTCATGTAGTTCGTTACCAACAGACGTCGGGCGCAGTGGCCTAGTGGATAAGACATTGGCCTCTTAATCGGAAGGTCGTGAGTTTAAATCCCGACCATGGCCGCCTGCTGGGTTAAGGGTGTAGACTTTTCCGATCTCCAAGGTCAACTTATGTGCTGACCTGCTAGTGCCTTAAATGATCCCCCTTCGTGTGTACACGCAAGCACAAGACCAAGTGCGCACAGAAGAGGTCCTGTTATCAGAGTTGGGTGGGTTATAGAAACACGAAAGAGACGGGCGCTGTGGCTGGGTGGTATGACGTCGGCCTCTTAATGGGAAGGTCGAGGGTTCGAATCCCGGCCGCGGCCGCCTGGTGGGTTAAGTGTGGAGATTTTTCCGATCTCCCAGGTCAACTTATGTGCAGACCTGCTAGTGGCTTATCCCCCTTCGTGTGTACACGCAAGCACAAGACCAAGTGCGCACGGAAAAGATCCTGTAATCCATGTCAGAGTTCGGTGGGTTATAGAAACACGAAAATATCAAGCATGCTTCCTCCGAAAGCGGCGTATGGCTGCCTTAATGGCGGGGTAAAAACGGTCATACACGTAAAATTCCACTCGTGCAAAAAACACGAGTGTACGTGGGAGTTTCAGCCCACAAACGCAGAAGAAGAAGAAGAAACACGAAAGTACCCAGCATGCTTCCATCAAAAGCGGCGTATGGCTGCCTAAACGGCGGGGTTAAAACGGTCATACACGTAAAAGCTGTGGGAGTTTCAGCCCATGAACGAAAACAACACCATAACAGATGACTGTTATGAACAAAAAGTCTGTGAAATGAGGGTCTTAAAACAGGGTTCCACTATACTACAACTGTACTACATTGTACAATGCGTTGTGCAGAGGGAACTACATGATGGACTACTACATCAAGCCCTACAACCGCATGGGACCCTACCTCGTTGGCATGGTAACCGGCTACTTCCTCTACCGCACGGACTGCAAGTGTAAACTGCCCAAGGTCAGGATATGAGCTTCTTTGATTTTATTAGAGAGAGAGCGAGAGTTTCTGAGTAATTCGGGATCTGCATATCGTCGTCGTCCTGGAGTTTTGTGGTAACTCCATTATTGGCGATTTTGATGCTCCACCCCCGTGCCACCACTGACCTCAGTCGTTCTGCCATATTAGTGCAGGTGGCTGATTACACCTAAACACGCAGACACCTGGGTAGTGCGACTCTGCTGTTGCTAGTTTTCCACTGGGAGGGATCCGGAGCAACCCAAATTTCCCTGCAATAAAACTTGGGACAATAAAATTATGAAAAATAAAAAATAAAAAATGAAAATTGTTTAAATAAAGAGAAGACACGCCAGTAACCAGGTTAGGTACTTGTTGTGATCAGTATTTCGGCAGATAAACTGCCTGCGCCAGGATGGTAAGAAACTACGAAATGAAAATGGAATAAGTCATGAAAATTGTTGTCCAATGACAGGTTGTCAACGTAATCTGCTGGTGTGTGGCGGCTGCCTGTGCCCTGGCGGTTCTCTACGGCTTGTACCACACCAGTCAAGGTCACCCGATGTCGCTGCCTGTGTCAGCGCTCCACAATGCCGTCAGTCGCACTGTCTGGGGGGCAGCTGTCGCCTGGGTCATTTTTGCCTGTGTTACTGGCAATGGAGGTGTGTGTGGGGTGGGATGTGTGGAATGGGGGGGGGGTATAGGTAGTGGTAGGGTATGGGTGTGTGTGCGTGTGTTTGTGTTTGTGTGTGTGTGTGTGTGTGAGTCTTTGCCTTATGTTTTCAGCTATACTCTGTCCATGTTGAAAGGACATGTATTAGAAGATTAGGCTAAGCCTAAAACCTTAATCCATTAAAGTAAAGTCTAAGGTTATTTTTTTTCTGTCTCTACTTTTCCCTCTCTCTCTCTCTCTCTCTTTCTCTCTCTCTCTCTCTCTCTCTCTCTCTTTCTCTCTTTCTCTCTCTCTCTCTCTCTCTCTCTCTCTCTCTCTCTCTCTCTCTCTCTCTCTCTCTCTCTCTCTCTCTCTCTCTCTCTCTCTGAGAGCCAAAACTGAAAAGAAAATCCCACTATAGTCTTAAACAAATGCAATTGTGTGTCCGGTGACAGGGTTTGTGAACAGCATTCTGTCGTGGAAAGCCCTGGTGCCGCTGAGTCGCCTGACATACTGTATCTACCTGCTTCACATCATGACGCTCTACGGCTATCTCTTCAGCCGCGACACCGTCTTCTACTACAGTGATGCCAATGTGGTCAGTATATTTATCTTCTTTGGGGTGTGTGTGTGGGGGGGGGGGGGGGGGGGGAGTGGTGGTTGGGAGTGAGGGAGGATGTTTGTGTGTGTGTGTGTGTCAATGTTTGTGTGTTTTGGGGTTTGTGTTTGTGTGTGGATGTGTGTGTTTGGGTGTGGGGTTTGTGTGTGTGTTGGTGTGTTTGTGTGTGTGTTGGTGTGTGTGTGTGTGTGGCAACCTCTTCAGCAGGAAATCCCTCTGTTCTTCTACAGTGGGGCCAATAATGGTTAGTATAATAAATGTGTGTGTGTGTGTGTGTGAGTGTGTTGCGCTATTGTGGTTAGTATGCTAGATGTGTGTTTGTGTATGGGGGGAGGGGGGGGGACAGAGTTTTTACTGTAGCAGGATGAAGTTTCTTCGTTTCTTAAAAAATAATTTCTTTGGGTTTTTCCCATTTTGTTCAATATCATTATCTCGGTGTTTCAGGTTGTGTTGTTTCTGGCCACTCTGGTGGCGTGCTACATGTTGTCGGCAGTGGTCTCCCTTGCCTTTGAAGCCCCCATGATGGCTTTGGAGAAAGTCATCCTCAACTACAAGAAAAACGACTGACAACGCTCACCTTACATGGAACGCTCATCTTACATGGAACGCTCACCTTACATGGAACGCTCACCTTACATGGAACGCTCACCTTACATGGAACGCTCATGGAACATGCAATAGACGAATTCTGGAAATAGCTCTGTCAGTTTTTTGTATGGGTTGTGGAAAAGTAGCCTCCCCTTGTTTTTCCATAGAAACACTGAGGCAAGCTTTATATGACATTGTAGGTTTGCCTCATTGTTTCGATGGAAACAAGGGGAAGAAACCCATCTACAACCCATAACAAATTGACAGAGTTATTTCCGTACATCGTCTATTTGTTGATGAATCAAGAGCCTGACATAATTTCTGTAAACATTGATGAAAAGTTGCTGGTGATATGTTACATTCAAATCAAAATGGAATGTTGCATGCTTAGATGTATAGTTATATCTACCTCTTGTTTTGATTGGTTTGCTTAATTATAAAGACCTGTAATAGACGGTGTTCGGAAGTAAACTCTTTTGGGTTTACCCGTGTGACTTGGAATAATAGGCCGTGAAAAGTAGGATATGCGCCGAAATGGCTGCGATCTGCTGGCCGATGTGAATGCGTGATGTATTGTGTAAAAAAATTCCATCTCACACGGCATAAATAAATCCCTGCGCCTTGAATATGTGCGCGATATAAATTGCATTAAAAAAAATATATAAAAAAAAAATCCCTGCGCTTAGAACTGTACCCACGGAATACGCGCGATATAAGCCTCATATTGATTGATTGACAAGGAGCAAGTGTAGAAAGCTTGCCTCACTAAAAACAAGAGTACTCACTCTTTCACAACCCATACTAACCCGACAGAATTATTTCCCAACATGGTCATTTATGTCTCATCTACCCCCCGCGGGCTAGGGGGAGTCCCATATTGGTTGGGACTAGAAAGAATTTACCCGATGCTACCCAGCATGTCGTAAGAGGCGACTAACGGTTCTGTTTCTTCTCTTCTTTTGTCTTATTTCTGCCTTACCAGTCCTTTCACCTATATTTCCTTCCAAGAAAACTCTCCCTACTATTCCCTGCAGTTTTCCAATTCTTTTCTTGTTGTCTTATTTCTACCTGACTGGATCCATCACCTTTATTTCACTTACCAAAAGTCTTCTTTTCCACATCCTTATTTCTCTGCACCCCGCATGTCGTATGAGGCGACTAACGGATTCTGTTTCTCCTTTTACCCTTGTTAAGTGGTTCTTGTATAGAATATAGTCAATGTTTGTAAAGATTTTAGTCAAGCAGTATGTAAGAAATCTTTAGTCCTTTGTACTGGAAACTTGCATTCTCCCAGTAAGGTCATATATTGTACTACGTTGCAAGCCCCTGGAGCAATTTTTTGATTAGTGCTTTTGTGAACAAGAAACACTTAACAAGTGGCTCTATCCCATCTCCCCCCCCCCCCCCCCCCTTTCCCCTATCCCATCTCCCCCCTTTCCCTCGTCGCGATATAACCTTCGTGGTTGAAAACGACGTTAAACACCAAATAAAGAAAGAAAGATGTCTCATCTTGATGTAAAGTTTTACACTGTTTTCTGCAGCTGTGAAGTATCAATCAATCAATCAATCAATATGAGGCTTTTATCGCGCGTATTCCGTGGGTACAGTTCTAAGCGCAGGGATTTATTTTAATTTAATTTTTTTATTTTATGCAATCTATATCGCGCATATATTCAAGGTGCAGGGATTTATTTATGCCGTGTGAGATGGAATTTTTTTACACAATACATCACGCATTCACATCGGCCAGCAGATCGCAGCCATTTCGGCGCATATCCTACTTTTCACGGCCTATTATTCCAAGTCACACGGGTATTTTGGTGGACATTTTTATCTATGCCTATACAATTTTGCCAGGAAAGACCCTTTTGTCAATTGTGGGATCTTTAACGTGCACACCCCAATGTAGTGTACACGAAGGGACCTCGGTTTTTCGTCTCATCCGAAAGACTAGCACTTGAACCCACCACCTAGGTTAGGAAAGGGGGAGAAAATTGCTAACGCCCTGACCCGGGGTCGAACTCGCAACCTCTCGCAAGTGCGTTACCACTCGGCCACCCAGTCACCAGTATATACTGTACTGCAGTCTGAATCTGAATACATAACATTTTTGCTGTATACCTCATTTACCATTTAATTGTAAACAGGCTGATCACTTTTTTAGATCTGGCTTTGAGAAGTTCATCACTTGTGCTCTATTTATAACTATATTCATTCACTTTTTTATGTCTGACTTTGATTACTTGTGTTATATTTATTATGCATAATACATTTAGATCTAATTTGTTATTCATTCACGTTTTTAGGTCCGACTTCGATAAGTTGCTCACTTGTGTTCTATTTATTACGTATAATACATTTAGATCTGATATTTGATTCAGCCAGTAAAGGTTGTGTTCTGTGTTATGATGTTTGCTATCATGTCTGATGATAAATGGATGTTGTTCAGCGCATAGTGCTTTTAGTTATGCGCTATAGAAATCTCCTTAATAAATAAATAAATTCCCGCAGTGGGGCACTGCGGTTATGAAATTAAAGGCCCCTCCTGTTTTTGGAACCGCAGGAGCTTTCTAGTTTGCTGTTAGGTAGATTTTTGGTTCCTCTTTCCTGTCATGCTCTCTTTTTCTTCATGAATTCTTTTCTTTTTTCTGCCTTCTTGCTCATTCACCTGTATTTTTTTCAAAAATCTCTTCTCTTGCCGCTTGTCTCGCGATTCATGTATAGTTTAATCTGTTAGTGTTCTGATGTAAGTCCAGCAGTAGATAGGTTAAGCCTATTTTAACATACTGGAAACTGGTAATCTTCCAGTAGGTATTAATTTAGTTTTACTAAAGCCTGCTGGGACACAAGTAATGGGTTAGTGCATTTGTAAACAGGAATCGCTTGACAAGTGGCCCCCTTCATCCCCCCCTTCCTCGTCCTGATATGGCTCTGCGTAGTCGGCTGGACGTTAAGCAACAAATAAACAAACAAACAAAAATAAATTGTGTGCAGGAGTCAAGTTTAGAGACTCTAGTCCAGAATACATTGCATTGAGGATACAGTTTATCCCGCACTAAAGTCTCTTAATTAAGTCATGCATACAACTCCAGAAAAGATGCTGTTCCTGTACTTACCTCAGTGTTGAACTTAAAGGTTCTGTCCTTCCGGTTTGAATACTCCAAGTGCAAGACAGGGGTTCCCAGGTCTGCATGATATATACTTAACTCAGGTAATGAAACATGAGACAGGTTTTAACAGCACCCTTTTCAGACCTCCACAAATCTGAGAAAATTGGGTATTAAAGGAAGAAGTCTTAAAATGGGGGTCATTTTACAATGGGGGTCATTTTACAAAGATTATGAACAGAAAGTCTGAACAAAATATTTTTTATTTCAGTCCATGAAAGATTGTCAGGGTCTTAGACTTTGCTGCTGTTAATGGCGGAGTATTAGCTTGTGTAACTTTGCAAAGCATAAACAAAAAAGATGATAAAACGCACAGTCCAATATGACTTCTCAACTGAAAAAGATTATTCAACTGAGTCCATGTACAATATATGACAAATAATATCACTACTGGTGCATAAATCATTCATCTTTAAAAAAAAAAAAAGACAGTTTTTGATGAAAAAGATCTGATGAAAGTTTATTAAATCCTTAGAGAAACATTGGTTTTATTTGCTTGGAGTGATGTTGAAATAAGTCTGCCACAAACATGCATTATTGAAGAATGCCATATGATGTTTTGTTATGATTAGGGTTCAAGTTGTACATATTGTTTTCTGCATGCACATCACAGCGGTTTGTTACAGCGAAATGAATCCATCATTCCATTTTGATTGTGCTCAAAGTTCTTATATGTTTTCACAGCATATAATACAGTTGAACCCCCTTTTACAAAACACTCGCACACAGAGATAGACAGAAACACACCCACACACAGACGAGAGGTTTGCCAAGATGATACAAAGAGAAAAACAATGAATCGATCTCCAAAGGTTCTGTAACTGGTTGTTATTGCTAATATATTCAATCAATCAATATGAGGCTTATATCGCGCGTATTCCGTGGGTACAGTTCTAAGCGCAGGGATTTATCCCAGCGAAGCTGGAGGTATCCCGTGAACGCTATACTGTAATCGATTTGAGAAATGTGCATACCGAATAATACATGATAAAGAAGGATTCTTTGTGCCCGAAAATGGGCCACAGCTGGAGATGGAAGTTCACCAAAAATTGGGACCATACTAACAAAAATACGGTGGGTAAAATTGGCGCCCCCATTTTTTGAGCAAACGCCACCCAAGGCCGCTTTGGACGGGTAGAAATTCCGTAGTTTCCAAGTCTATGGATAAAGCTCGCGTAAGAAGAATACGTCACGGTCGAAAGTCTTTGACGTCAATTAATGCATCATGACGTCATGCCTCCCTGTAGTCTTTCTCTCTCGCGCAGTGTGTGTGTTTGTGTTCATTTTGTGCACATGTGTTAGTGTTACTGTTTGTGTGTGTGTGTGTGTGTGTGTGTGTGTGTGTGTGTGTGTGTGTGTGTGTGTGTATTTGTGTGTGTGTGCGCACGTGTGCATGAGTCTGTACTCGTGTGTGTGGTGTGTGTGTGTGTGTATTTGTGTGTGCGCACGCGTGCATGAGTCTGTACTCGTGTGTGTGTGAGTGTGTGAGTGTGTGTGTATTTGTGTGTGTGTGTGTGGTGTGTGTGTGTGTGTGTGTGTATTTGTGTGTGCGCACGCGTGCATGAGTCTGTACTCGTGTGTGTGTGAGTGTGTGTGTGTGTGTGTGTGTATTTGTGTGTGTGTGTGTGTGTGTGCGCACGCGTGCATGAGTCTGTACTCGTGTGTGTGTGTGAGTGTGTGTGTGTGTGTGTGTGTGTGTGTGTGTGTATTTGTGTGTGTGTGCACGCGTGCATGAGTCTGTACTCGTGTGTGTGTGAGTGTGTGTAGGGTGTGTGTGTGTGTGTGCGCGCACGCGTGCACGAGTCTGTACTCGTGTGTGTGTGTGAGTGTGTGTGTGGTGTGTGTGTGTGTGTGCATACGTGTATGTGTGTGCGTGTATGTGTGTTCGTTTGTAAAGGTGTGTATGTCTGTCTGTCCATATGTGCGTATGGGTGTGTGTATGAAGTTTTTGTGAGAGAGTGAGTGAGTGCGTGTGCGTGAGTGTGTGTATGTGTGCGTGTGTGACTTGGGGTGTGTGTGTGTGTGTGTGTGTGTGTGTTTGTGTGTGTGTGCGTGTGTGTGTGTGTGTGTTTGAGAGAGAGAGAGACAGAGAGAGGTTTGTCTTTCGCTGGGGTATGCAGTGCCTTGGCGTTGCACATCTACTTAATTTTTTTATTTTTTATTTTTATTTTTATGCAATTTATATCGCGCACATATTCAAGGCGCAGGGATTTATTTTATGCCGTGTGAGATGGAATTTTTTTACACAATACATCACGCATTCATATCGGCCAGCAGATCGCAGCCATTTCGGCGCATATCCTACTTTTCACGCCCTATTATTCCAAGTCACACGGGTATTTTGGTGGACATTTTTATCTATGCCTATACAATTTTGCCAGGAAAGACCCTTTTGTCAATCGTGGGATCTTTAACGTACCCCCCGCGGGTTAGGGGGAAGAATTTACCCGATGCTCCCCAGCATGTCGTAAGAGGCGACTAACGGATTCTGTTTCTCCTTTTACCCTTGTTAAGTGTTTCTTGTATAGAATATAGTCAATTTTTGTAAAGATTTTAGTCAAGCAGTATGTAAGAAATGTTAAGTCCTTTGTACTGGAAACTTGCATTCTCCCAGTAAGGTAATATATTGTACTTCGTTGCAAGCCCCTGGAGCAAATTTTTTATTAGTGCTTTTGTGAACAAGAAACAATTGACAAGTGGCTCTATCCCATCTTCCCCCTTCCCCCGTCGCGATATAACCTTCGTGGTTGAAAACGACGTAAAACACCAAATAAAGAATAAAGATCCGAACGTGCACACCCCAATGTTGTGTACACGAAGGGACCTAACTAGCACTTGAACCCACCACCTAGGTTAGGAAAGGGGGGAGAAAATTGCTAACGCCCTGACCCAGGGTCGAACTCGCAACCTCTCGCTTCCGAGCGCAAGTGCGTTACCACTCGGCCACCCAGTCCATTTTATGATAATGTTATGCATGTTGACATTCGTTATGTATGTGAAATAGATATATCTAATCAGAACAATTTTGTTGTTCGTCGATCAATGCAAGCATTTTATATTAGTCTCTTGTATGCTGAATAAAACGGCTGTATATGACAAGTGCGCATTTCATAATCTGTCTGTGTGTGTGTGTGTGTTGGGGGGAGGGGGGGGGGGGGTAAATGTTAAAAGCTATCTGTTGGAGATGGGCAAGTTTGCAATGCTGCTCTATGATGAAACACAAAAAGTCAGAGTAAAATGTGATACATGCATCACTATAGGCTGACCTCCCTCCCTCAGTTCCTCTTCCTTTTGTTCACACCCTTTCATAAGGGACAATTGCCAAATGAAAAAAACACGTTTGTCCTCCCCCCCCCCCCCCCCGCCCCTGACCATAGATGTGTATTCATCTATGCCCTGACACACACACACGAGTACACACACTTTCACAAACTGCACTCACACCCATGTATAAACAGAAACACACCCACCGGCCGGCACACACACACCCACACATGATTACACTCACATTCACAAACTGCACACACACACAGAAACACTAACACCGTCAAAGCATTTAAAACTCATGCTGACACAAGACCATTCATCAGCACAATTAAGAGTACTAACCGTGCTCTCTGATCTTCACGATCTCCTGACAGCATCAAGTCGCACCAAACAATGAACACTCCCCCGGGATGACCCGGAAGTTGTTGTTGTTATTCTTCGCGCTAGTTACCACGCCATGTAAAGTTTAGCACGCGAATGGATTGGACTTTGGTCGTTCTTGTCGCTAACCGGATTACTCCGATCGTACCTTGACACAAATGCAGCCTAGCAGTAGCAGTGGCCCGTTCAAGTTCGCAAGACGCTTGAGTACATGTGTGCGGGCCGGTGGGAGCGTAGTGACGGACAGAATGTGGCTGAAGGTGCTGATATTTTTGGCTCTGGGCGTGTCCCTTCGAGTGTTTCTCGGGGTGGGGACTTTGCTTGCAGTTGCGGCGACGTTTTTGGTTTACCTTGCCACTGGGGGATGGAAATTCGCCGTCGTCGTGGTGAAAACATTGCCCAGAGATGTAAGGTGAGAATTTGAGTAGGCCACGAGGTCAGGTAGACGGAGAGACGAGCTGGAGCAGAGACATAGATCTATGTATACGTGTATGTCTCTGGCTGGAGCAAGTACTAAGTAGGGTTTCCTTCAAAATAGTTATGCAAGTAACTGTTTATGACTTGAAGACCAAGTTACGAAAATTGAGAGGCTTAAATTGCATCATAGCAACTCCCCTTAATTTACACGATAATCCAGAAGTAGGTCACGATGTCATGTTAAATTAGCACAGACATGTTTTACGTAATTTTAAGTCTTATTGATCTTTTTTTTTTTTTTTGGTACCGATTTTTTTCTGCAGCTCTTAAGGTGTACTTAAAGCTAGTGATAATTTTGTTTTTGAGCGATGACCTAATGAAATTTCGAAATTTATATTGAAATGACAACTTAATTCTGACGCTGTAGATTAGTATTTTTAATTTTATATATATATGTTTTTAAATATGAATTTATAGGTAAAAAGTACCTTTGGGAAAGTGTGACGATCATCCGAGCTGCCCAAATCAGGAAGAATTGCTATGCATGGATAAATTCAGTGTGTGAATACGAAAAAGTCACCCCTAGGTTAATTAGTAATATTAGGATCGATAGCTGATGTTGGACTTAACAAGTTTAATTTATAGCCTTTATTTTAAGTATGCCATGTTCAGTACGTGATGCTCAGTTTTTATCTTCTCATACTGTACTTGAGATTATGTATGTTATCATTATGTATCACAGTTATGCGAAGAGTTTTAGGCACGCAGATATAACAGTGTAGAGTTATTATGATATAAATGTTCATACATGTAACTCAAAATTAGGTCAGAATTTTTTTCTTGGTGATTAGCAATTAATTGTTGACAGCTATAGTCTCTCTCAGCCTCTGACATATGAGTGAGTGCATGTGACTTTTGTATAAATTTCTGTATTCGGCAGTGAATGAAGGGTTGAAATATTAAACTAACTCATATGTCATGTCAGATCGAGGCTGCAAAAGTGAAATTACATTTTAACATCAGTTTAAAAGCAAGGTAAAAAAACACTTCTTCTGGATATTTTCAATGACAGTAAAACCTCCCTTTTTAGATCCTCGATTTAAGACTATCTTTTTTAAGACCTAACTTTTTCAGATTTTGTTTCTATACGTACATAACCTTTGTCAATTTGCCTCCATTTTAAGACTTGATTTTCTCAGATTTGTGGAGGTCTTAACAGTGGTGGGGGAAGGGGGTGGGGGGTCGTTCCACTGTTGCATATTAACACTTATTTATTGAGTCACTTGAGAAAAAGTGACTCTATGTAATCGGTCAGTGTTAGTCTGTCCGGCCGGCCGTCCGGCCGGCCGTCCGTAGACACCACCTTAACGTTGGACTTTTCTCGGAAACTATCAAAGCGATCGGGCTCATATTTTGTTTAGTCGTGACCTCCAATGACCTCTACACTTTAACGATGGTTTCGTTGACCTTTGACCTTTTTCAAGGTCACAGGTCAGCGTCAAAGGAAAAATTAGACATTTTATATCTTTGACAAAGTTCATCGGATGTGATTGAAACTTTGTAGGATTATTCTTTACATCAAAGTATTTACATCTGTAGCCTTTTACGAACGTTATCAGAAAAACAAGGGAGATAACTAGCCTTTTCTGTTCGGCAACACACAACTTAACGTTGGGCTTTTCTCGGAAACTATAAAAGTGACCGGGCTCAAATTTTATGTGAACGTGACTCATTGTGTTGTGAATAGCAATTTCTTCCTGTCCATCTGATGCCTCATATAATATTCAGAACTGCGAAAGTGACTCGATCGAGCGTTTGCTCTTCTTGTTAACTAAACAATAAACCAGACCAGTCCTAGCTGTCCCTTCTTAGCAAAATAAATACAATAGAGAAAGAGTAAAGGTATTCACTGTTTGACAACCCATACAAACCCCATAGAGTTATTTTAGAACATCATCTACATGTATTGCTGTCAAGTCAACCATGTCTCGTGTTTCAGAGCTCTGACAGGTCTGATCAAGCTGACGCTAAAGGTGCGATCGCACACCAGAGCCAAGACCACTGTCGCTAAACTGTTCAAGGTGAGAAAACTGGCATTCTCAGTTCTGAGATTTGAAGTCAGCTGAGCAGAAGGCAGGGAGGATGGATGGGAGGGAGGGATGAACAATAGCACCTTGAATTCCACATCGTTGATGACATTTCGTCATGTACTTTTGTCAATGGGACGTTTTGTCAATTTGAACTTCTTCAGATGACAGTTGAAATACACCCACATACAGACTGCTGCAGGAGTATACATGTACATACATGTCCACACAGGTGCCGAGAGAGGCGGATGAGTGGATGGACATGCATCAGGCAGATGTGATGACAATGGAACGATACATTCTCATACTCAAACACGCACACTCACACAGGTGTTCAAGTGTAGAAACACACATGCATGTATGCACTTACACACACTTACACACACTTACACACACACTTGCTTGGACACACACACAGAGATGCACACACATGCATGCACACACACTGACACAGGCACCTCCCCCACCACACATACATACACAGGCACCCATGTCCCCCACACACACACACACAGACACAGAGGCACACAGATGCATACACAGTGGCACCCCTCCGACACACACACACTGTGGAGATACATCATGTATGCGATGGTGTTTGTATTATCAACCAAGACATTGTTCAAAATTAAATGGCAGTAACAAAATCTGCAATGACTGTTGATGTTGTTGCCCTCTTGCAGTCTTGGTCATCCCTTTGAAAGACAGACAGACAGACAGACAGACAGACTGACTGACTGACTGACTGACTCAGACAGAGAGAGAGAGAGAGAGAGAGAGAGAGAGAGAGAGAGAGAGAGAGAGAGAGAGAGAGAGAGAGAGAGAGAGAGAGAGAGAGAGAGAGAGAGAGAGAGAGAGAGAGAGAGAGAGAGAGAGAGAGAGAGAGAGAGAGAGAGAGAGAGAGAGAGAGACAAGAAAAAAGGATGGAGTGAGAATGAGAGGCCGTGAACCTACTCAAAAAGTAACTTCCATTTTTAAATCCTCCACAGGACCAAGTGAAGAAGCATCCCCAGAAGCCGTGCTTCCTCTTCGAAGATCAGACATGGACGTTTCAACAGGTGGACGATTACACCAACCAGATTGCCAACTTTTTCTACGAGGCTGGTTACCGCAAAGGGGACGGCATCGGCATCTTCATGGAGAATCGGCCGGAGTTTGTGTGTCTGTGGCTGGGCTTGTCCAAGATCGGCGTTGTTGGCGCTCTCATCAACTTCAACTTGAGGCACGAGCCTCTTGCTCACTGCATCAACGCTGCTGGCGCTAAGGCACTCATCTTCGGTGGTGAAATGTCTGGGGGTAAGCTTGGTAAAATGGGAGGGAGGGAGGGGGGAGAGAGATGAGGTGGGGGACGGGGAGGGAGGGAACTTTATTTTACAAGGATAAAGATTGAAGGCTAGGCCTTTTCTTACAATTTGTCCTTGAGACACATAAACACATATGAAAAAGAGATAGAGAGAGGGAGCAAGAGGGAGAGAGCAAAGGAGATTGAACACTGAACACTAAACAGAGGGAGGGAGAGAGAGAGAGAGAGAGAGAGAGAGAGAGAGAGAGAGAGAGAGAGAGAGAGAGAGAGAGAGAGAGAGAGAGAGAGAGAGAGAGAGAGAGAGAGAGAGAGAGAGAGAGAGAGAGAGAGAGAGAGAGAGAGAGAGAGAGAGAGAGAGAGAGAGAGAGAGAGAGAGAGAGAGAAGTCTGAACTAAATTGCACTTTATTTGACAAGGATGAAGATGTAAGGCTTAAGTGAAGTGAGAGAAGAGGGGCGAGAATGAGATTTAAGAAAGAAAGCGAGAGAGGTGTATGTTCATGTGAAGAGAGGAAGGTAGTGTGCGTGTCTGTATGTTCATGTGAAGAGAGGAATGTAGTGTGCGTGTCTGTATGTTCATGTGAAGAGAGGAAGGTAGTGTGTGTGTCTGTATGTTCATGTGAAGAGAGGAAGGTAGTGTGTGTGTCTGTATGTTCATGTGAAGACAGGAAGGTAGTGTGTGTGTCTGTATGTTCATGTGAAGAGAGGAAGGTAGTGTGTGTCTATGTTCATGTGAAGAGAGGAAGGTAGTGTGCGTGTCTGTATGTTCATGTGAAGAGAGGAAGGTAGTGTGTGTGTCTATGTTCATGTGAAGAGAGGAAGGTAGTGTGCGTGTCTGTATGTTCATGTGAAGAGAGGAAGGTAGTGTGTGTGTCTGTATGTTCATGTGAAGAGAGGAAGGTAGTGTGTGTGTCTGTATGTTCATGTGAAGAGAGGAAGGTAGTGTGTGTGTCTGTATGTTCATGTGAAGAGAGGAAGGTAGTGTGTGTGTCTGTATGTTCATGTGAAGAGAGGAAGGTAGTGTGCGTGTCTGTATGTTCATGTGAAGAGAGGAAGGTAGTGTGTGTGTCTGTATGTTCATGTGAAGAGAGGAAGGTAGTGTGTGTGTCTGTATGTTCATGTGAAGAGAGGAAGGTAGTGTGTGTGTCTGTATGTTCATGTGAAGAGAGGAAGGTAGTGTGCGTGTCTGTATGTTCATGTGAAGAGAGGAAGGTAGTGTGTGTGTCTGTATGTTCATGTGAAGAGAGGAAGGTAGTGTGTGTGTCTGTATGTTCATGTGAAGAGAGGAAGGTAGTGTGTGTGTCTGTATGTTCATGTGAAGAGAGGAAGGTAGTGTGTGTGTCTGTATGTTCATGTGAAGACAGGAAGGTAGTGTGTGTGTCTGTATGTTCATGTGAAGAGAGGAAGGTAGTGTGCGTGTCTGTATGTTCATGTGAAGAGAGGAATGTAGTGTGTGTGTCTGTATGTTCATGTGAAGAGAGGAAGGTAGTGTGTGTGTCTGTATGTTCATGTGAAGAGAGGAATGTAGTGTGCGTGTCTGTATGTTCATGTGAAGAGAGGAATGTAGTGTGTGTGTCTGTATGTTCATGTGAAGAGAGGAAGGTAGTGTGCGTGTCTGTATGTTCATGTGAAGAGAGGAAGGAAGTGTGTGTGTCTGTATGTTCATGTGAAGAGAGGAAGGTAGTGTGTGTGTCTGTATGTTCATGTGAAGAGAGGAAGGTAGTGTGTGTGTCTTCTGTATGTTCATGTGAAGAGAGGAAGGTAGTGTGTGTGTCTGTATGTTCATGTGAAGAGAGGAAGGTAGTGTGTGTGTCTGTATGTTCATGTGAAGAGAGGAAGGTAGTGTGCGTGTCTGTATGTTCATGTGAAGAGAGGAAGGTAGTGTGTGTGTCTGTATGTTCATGTGAAGAGAGGAAGGTAGTGTGTGTGTCTGTATGTTCATGTGAAGAGAGGAAGGTAGTGTGTGTGTCTTCTGTATGTTCATGTGAAGAGAGGAAGGTAGTGTGTGTGTCTGTATGTTCATGTGAAGAGAGGAAGGTAGTGTGCGTGTCTGTATGTTCATGTGAAGAGAGGAAGGTAGTGTGCGTGTCTGTATGTTCATGTGAAGAGAGGAAGGTAGTGTGCGTGTCTGTATGTTCATGTGAAGAGAGGAAGGTAGTGTGCATGTCTGTATGTTCATGTGAAGAGAGGAAGGTAGTGTGTGTGTCTTCTGTATGTTCATGTGAAGAGAGGAAGGTAGTGTGTGTGTCTGTATGTTCATGTGAAGAGAGGAAGGTAGTGTGCGTGTCTGTATGTTCATGTGAAGAGAGGAAGGTAGTGTGTGTGTCTGTATGTTCATGTGAAGAGAGGAAGGTAGTGTGTGTGTCTGTATGTTCATGTGAAGAGAGGAAGGTAGTGTGTGTGTCTTCTGTATGTTCATGTGAAGAGAGGAAGGTAGTGTGTGTGTCTGTATGTTCATGTGAAGAGAGGAAGGTAGTGTGCGTGTCTGTATGTTCATGTGAAGAGAGGAAGGTAGTGTGCGTGTCTGTATGTTCATGTGAAGAGAGGAAGGTAGTGTGTGTGTCTGTATGTTCATGTGAAGAGAGGAAGGTAGTGTGTGTGTCTGTATGTTCATGTGAAGAGAGGAAGGTAGTGTGTGTGTCTGTATGTTCATGTGAAGAGAGGAAGGTAGTGTGTGTGTCTGTATGTTCATGTGAAGAGAGGAAGGTAGTGTGTGTGTCTGTATGTTCATGTGAAGAGAGGAATGTAGTGTGTGTGTCTGTATGTTCATGTGAAGAGAGGAAGGTAGTGTGTGTGTCTGTATGTTCATGTGAAGAGAGGAAGGTAGTGTGTGTGTCTGTATGTTCATGTGAAGAGAGGAAGGTAGTGTGTGTGTCTGTATGTTCATGTGAAGAGAGGAAGGTAGTGTGTGTGTCTGTATGTTCATGTGAAGAGAGGAAGGTAGTGTGTGTGTCTGTATGTTCATGTGAAGAGAGGAAGGTAGTGTGTGTGTCTGTATGTTCATGTGAAGACAGGAAGGTAGTGTGTGTGTCTGTATGTTCATGTGAAGAGAGGAAGGTAGTGTGCGTGTCTGTATGTTCATGTGAAGAGAGGAAGGTAGTGTGTGTGTCTGTATGTTCATGTGAAGAGAGGAAGGTAGTGTGCGTGTCTGTATGTTCATGTGAAGACAGGAAGGTAGTGTGTGTGTCTGTATGTTCATGTGAAGAGAGGAAGGTAGTGTGTGTGTCTGTATGTTCATGTGAAGACAGGAAGGTAGTGTGTGTGTCTGTATGTTCATGTGAAGAGAGGAAGGTAGTGTGTGTGTCTGTATGTTCATGTGAAGAGAGGAAGGTAGTGTGTGTGTCTGTATGTTCATGTGAAGAGAGGAAGGTAGTGTGCGTGTCTGTTCATGTGAAGAGAGGAAGGTAGTGTGTGTGTCTGTATGTTCATGTGAAGAGAGGAAGGTAGTGTGTGTGTCTGTATGTTCATGTGAAGAGAGGAAGGTAGTGTGCGTGTCTGTATGTTCATGTGAAGACAGGAAGGTAGTGTGTGTGTCTGTATGTTCATGTGAAGAGAGGAAGGTAGTGTGCGTGTCTGTATGTTCATGTGAAGAGAGGGAGGTAGTGTGTGTGTCTGTATGTTCATGTGAAGAGAGGAAGGTAGTGTGCGTGTCTGTATGTTCATGTGAAGACAGGAAGGTAGTGTGTGTGTCTGTATGTTCATGTGAAGAGAGGAAGGTAGTGTGTGTGTCTGTATGTTCATGTGAAGACAGGAAGGTAGTGTGTGTGTCTGTATGTTCATGTGAAGAGAGGAAGGTAGTGTGTGTGTCTGTATGTTCATGTGAAGAGAGGAAGGTAGTGTGTGTGTCTGTATGTTCATGTGAAGAGAGGAAGGTAGTGTGTGTGTCTGTATGTTCATGTGAAGAGAGGAAGGTAGTGTGTGTGTCTGTATGTTCATGTGAAGAGAGGAAGGTAGTGTGTGTGTCTGTATGTTCATGTGAAGAGAGGAAGGTAGTGTGTGTGTCTGTATGTTCATGTGAAGAGAGGAAGGTAGTGTGCGTGTCTGTCTGTTCATGTGAAGAGAGGAAGGTAGTGTGTGTGTCTGTATGTTCATGTGAAGAGAGGAAGGTAGTGTGTGTGTCTGTATGTTCATGTGAAGAGAGGAAGGTAGTGTGTGTGTCTGTATGTTCATGTGAAGAGAGGAATGTAGTGTGCGTGTCTGTATGTTCATGTGAAGAGAGGAAGGTAGTGTGTGTGTCTGTATGTTCATGTGAAGAGAGGAAGGTAGTGTGTGTGTCTGTATGTTCATGTGAAGAGAGGAAGGTAGTGTGTGTGTCTGTATGTTCATGTGAAGAGAGGAAGGTAGTGTGCGTGTCTGTATGTTCATGTGAAGAGAGGAAGGTAGTCAATCAATCAATGAGGCTTATATCGCGCATATTCCATGGGTACAGTTCTAGGCGCTCTGCAGTGATGCCGTGTGAGATGAAATTTTATACGGCCAGTAATTGCAGCCATTTCGGCGCATATTTACCTTTCACGGCCTATTATTCCAAGTCACACGGGTATAGGTAGACAATTATTAACTGTGCCTAAGTAATTTTTGCCAGGAAAGACCCTTTTGTCAATCGTGGGATCTTTAACGTGCACACCCAATGTAGTGTACACGGGGGGGGAGTTCGGACACCGAAGAGAGTCTGCACACAAATTTGACTCTGAAATAAATTTCCGCCGAACCTGGGATCGAACTCACGCTGACAGCGGCCAACTGAATACAAATCCAGCGCGCTACCAACTGAGCTATATCCCCGCCCCGAAGGTAGTGTGTGTGTCTGTATGTTCATGTGAAGAGAGGAATTTAGTGTGCGTGTCTGTATGTTCATGTGAAGAGAGGAAGGTAGTGTGCATGTCTGTATGTTCATGTGAAGAGAGGAAGGTAGTGTGCGTGTCTGTATGTTCATGTGAAGAGAGGAAGGTAGTGTGTGTGTCTGTATGTTCATGTGAAGAGAGGAAGGTAGTGTGTGTGTCTGTATGTTCATGTGAAGAGAGGAAGGTAGTGTGCGTGTCTGTATGTTCATGTGAAGAGAGGAAGGTAGTGTGCGTGTCTGTATGTTCATGTGAAGAGAGGAAGGTAGTGTGTGTGTCTGTATGTTCATGTGAAGAGAGGAAGGTAGTGTGTGTGTCTGTATGTTCATGTGAAGAGAGGAAGGTAGTGTGCGTGTCTGTATGTTCATGGGAAGAGAGGAAGGTAGTGTGTGTGTATGTTCATGTGAAGAGAGGAAGGTAGTGTGTGTGTCTGTATGTTCATGTGAAGAGAGGAAGGTAGTGTGCGTGTCTGTATGTTCATGTGAAGAGAGGAAGGTAGTGTGCGTGTCTGTATGTTCATGTGAAGAGAGGAAGGTAGTGTGTGTCTGTATGTTCATGTGAAGAGAGGAAGGTAGTGTGTGTGTCTGTATGTTCATGTGAAGAGAGGAAGGTAGTGTGTGTGTCTGTATGTTCATGTGAAGAGAGGAAGGTAGTGTGCGTGTCTGTATGTTCATGTGAAGAGAGGAAGGTAGTGTGTGTGTCTGTATGTTCATGTGAAGAGAGGAAGGTAGTGCGTGTCTGTATGTTCATGTGAAGAGAGGAAGGTAGTGTGTGTGTGTATGTTCATGTGAAGAGAGGAAGGTAGTGTGTGTGTCTGTATGTTCATGTGAAGAGAGGAAGGTAGTGTGTGTGTCTGTATGTTCATGTGAAGAGAGGAAGGTAGTGTGCGTGTCTGTATGTTCACGTAAAGAGAGGAATGTAGTGTGCGTGCAGTGATCGCGCTAGGTATTTTTCAAACCGGTATGACGTCATGAGCTGGCTACAAGGCTCTCACGAAAATCGGTAAGCTTGCCAAGGCAACCAGTAAAAGACAAACAATGACTTACAATACATTAAATCAATGTCAGTGATATGCGGACGTTTTTTCTCCCCCCCCCCCCCCCCCCCCCCCCTCAAAGCAACTGTCGCACAACTTGACAGTGACACATCAGCAGCCGCTGTGTGTGAGAGAGAGAGAGAGTGAGAGAGAGAGAGACTTCCGAAATAAAATAGGAAAGCAAATAGTAATCACGCAACTGGAAGACTTACTCACTAGTTACTTACTGTTACAGTTTCACTTTCGCCTAGTCTTTGTTGTCAAAAAGTTTTCACGCGCAGAGCCAACAGCATTTCTATGACTTAGCGATTTTGAATGGTCTTCGAGAGATGAACAACCTCTTGTGTAACCATTTTTTGATGTGTTTTTTTGCAGTCTTCACAAAACATGAGAAAGTTCTCCCCCTCCCCCTCTGTCCGCAACCACAGAAACTCTTTGCACCATTTTTCCTGAAATCGTTTGACAGTGGAAGATGCCGATGTTGGTTTCTTTGCCGCCGCTTGAGACTCGGGCTCTGCAGATGTACTAGGCCGTGAAGTACTTTCACTTTCAGTTCCTTCATTCAAAGGCCTTTTCTCACCTCTTGGGGGTAGAAAAGACAGTAAAGATCGTTGCTTCTTCATCGCAATCGACTCGCCTCACAATAATCAACTGTATGTAGACAAAGATCTAAGCTGGTGTGAGTACGCGATTTCCCGGTATGATGCTATGTCGGCTATAGTTAGACGCCGTCCCTTATAACATAAACTGAAAGATTTTACGATGGACCGGGAACCGAAAGAAATGGCGCGAAAAGTATGATGTCTGATTTTTGACGTCATGTTTGACACCTTGACATCAAGTGTCATCAATGGAGACATAATCGCAACATTGTAGCGCTGTCACAACAGGCCATCCAATTCTCTCTCTCTCTCTCTCTCTCTCTCTCTCTCTCTCTCTCTCTCTCTCTCTCTCTCTCTCTCTCTCTCTCTCTCTCTCTCTCTCTCTCTCTCTCTCTCCCTCGTACTGACAAACGATTTTTGTAATTGCTACTTTTTTTTTTACCGGTCAAACCAAATAACAATTGGTACGTCTGACCGACATCCACTTTTTTTTCCGGTATTGGCGAATCTTAACCGGTAAAATACCGGAAATTACCGGTAAACGCGATCCCTGGTGCGTGTCTGTATGTTCATGTGAAGAGAGGAAGGTAGTGTGTGTGTCTGTATGTTCATGTGAAGAGAGGAAGGTAGTGTGCGTGTCTGTATGTTCATGTGAAGAGAGGAAGGTAGTGTGTGTGTCTGTATGTTCATGTGAAGAGAGGAAGGTAGTGTGCGTGTCTGTATGTTCATGTGAAGAGAGGAAGGTAGTGTGCGTGTCTGTATGTTCATGTGAAGAGAGGAAGGTAGTGTGTGTGTCTGTATGTTCATGTGAAGAGAGGAATGTAGTGTGTGTGTCTGTATGTTCATGTGAAGAGAGGAAGGTAGTGTGCGTGTCTGTATGTTCATGTGAAGAGAGGAAGGTAGTGTGTGTGTCTGTATGTTCATGTGAAGAGAGGAAGGTAGTGTGTGTGTCTGTATGTTCATGTGAAGAGAGGAAGGTAGTGTGTGTGTCTGTATGTTCATGTGAAGAGAGGAAGGTAGTGTGTGTGTCTGTATGTTCATGTGAAGAGAGGAAGGTAGTGTGCGTGTCTGTATGTATGCGTGACAGGCTCAATGACCTGGTGGATAAGACGCCGGCCTCCCATGCGACTGAAATGGGGCTAAATGTACAGAGACTATGAACTGAAAATGTGTAAAAATCGAGCTAGGTCCATAATTGAGACAGAGTTAAAATGGCGGGTCTTAAAAGGGTGTCCCTTTACCCTATTAATGAACGTGATCAAATACATGTACTGAGACATTCACATTTGTTTCAGCTGTGAAAGACATTCTGTTAGAGCTACCAACCAGCATGCGCCTGTTCTGTAGCGGCCGCATGGTGTCCAACGACCTGATGCCGACCAACCTTGACCAGCTGCTGTCCCAGGCTAGCAAGTACCCCCCACCCTCCGTCGACCAGACGTTCAGAGGTCAGTTGAAGGGCGTTGGTTAAGCCCGTCCTTAATTGAGCACCAAGTCGACTTGTCGAAGCTTCGCGAAATCTTTTTATTTACCAAAAACCTGCAGCTACGGCGAAGTACTTTGTACGCTACTTCGCTTTGCAAGTTTTGACATGCGAAGCTACGCTGTAGCTCTGTGACGAAGTTGTTCTTTTTGTCAGAAGAGTGCTTTTTGATTCAAGATGGACGTAGAAATCACACTCGAAAGAGCAGAGTGCATTCCCTTAGACTTGGCGAAGCTATGCTGAAAGTATAGTTAAACTTCGCGTAGCTCACTTGGCAAAGCTTCTGGAACGAGAATTTGTAAGGGATGAATTCTTGTTCCGGAAGCTTCTTTAAGTCAGTTACGCAAAGTCGACTTCGTCCAGTTAAAGACAAGCTTTGGGCTTTGGGAGGGCATCAATCCAAGATCATCACACAGAATGTTCCTTTCTTCTTTGTTCATGGGCTGTAACTCCCATGATTTGTATGTTCCTTTCTTCTTTGTTCATGGGCTGTAACTCCCATGATTTGTATGTTCCTTTCTTCTTTGTTCAAGGGCTGTAACTCCCATGATTTGTATGTTCCTTTCTTCTTTGTTCATGGGCTGTAACTCCCATGATTTGTATGTTCCTTTCTTCTTTGTTCATGGGCTGTAACTCCCATGATTTGTATGTTCCTTTCTTCTTTGTTCATGGGCTGTAACTCCCATGATTTGTATGTTCCTTTCTTCTTTGTTCAAGGGCTCTAACTCCCATGATTTGTATGTTCCTTTCTTCTTTGTTCAAGGGCTGTAACTCCCATGATTTGTATGTTCCTTTCTTCTTTGTTCAAGGGCTGTAACTCCCATGATTTGTATGTTCCTTTCTTCTTTGTTCATGGGCTGTAACTCCCATGATTTGTATGTTCCTTTCTTCTTTGTTCAAGGGCTGTAACTCCCATGATTTGTATGTTCCTTTCTTCTTTGTTCAAGGGCTGTAACTCCCATGATTTGTATGTTCCTTTCTTCTTTGTTCAAGGGCTGTAACTCCCATGATTTGTATGTTCCTTTCTTCTTTGTTCAAGGGCTGTAACTCCCATGATTTGTATGTTCCTTTCTTCTTTGTTCATGGGCTGTAACTCCCATGATTTGTATGTTCCTTTCTTCTTTGTTCAAGGGCTGTAACTCCCATGATTTGTATGTTCCTTTCTTCTTTGTTCAAGGGCTGTAACTCCCATGATTTGTATGTTCCTTTCTTCTTTGTTCATGGGCTGTAACTCCCATGATTTGTATGTTCCTTTCTTCTTTGTTCAAGGGCTGTAACTCCCATGATTTGTATGTTCCTTTCTTCTTTGTTCAAGGGCTGTAACTCCCATGATTTGTATGTTCCTTTCTTCTTTGTTCAAGGGCTGTAACTCCCATGATTTGTATGTTCCTTTCTTCTTTGTTCAAGGGCTGTAACTCCCATGATTTGTATGTTCCTTTCTTCTTTGTTCATGGGCTGTAACTCCCATGATTTGTATGTTCCTTTCTTCTTTGTTCAAGGGCTGTAACTCCCATGATTTGTATGTTCCTTTCTTCTTTGTTCAAGGGCTGTAACTCCCATGATTTGTATGTTCCTTTCTTCTTTGTTCAAGGGCTGTAACTCCCATGATTTGTATGTTCCTTTCTTCTTTGTTCATGGGCTGTAACTCCCATGATTTGTATGTGTGTGACCGTTTTTATTGCGCCATTAGTGCAGCTATACACAGCTTTAGGGGGACTATACCGAGAAGTTTCAAATGAAACCTTGTCAGTTTTATTGTCATTAAATCTGTCATTGAACTTGTTTCTTCTTTCATGCGTTTGCAAAATGGCCAAAATGATTCCCTTCTGTTGCCAAACTTCTTTCAGTTCACTTACCTGCAAGGGTCAAGTCCCAGGAAATGTGTTTTCATATCATCACTCTGCTCCCTTTGAATGAGCGCTTCTGGGGTGATAACGCGAGACAACTCCTGTGATCTTGCCGCGAGGTGGCGCCAGTTACCAGCCGAAAGAAAGAAGGGGCATAACCTCACCAGAACCGACCATTGTCTGTTTACCATATAAAATGCACGACTTACACACGAGCTGTTACCAAAGCGACATGCTATTTGGGACCAATGCACGTTTTTTTTCCTTTCTCGTGTGATCTTGCCGCGAGGTGGCGCCAGTTACCAGCCGAAAGAAAGAGGGGGCATAACCTCACCAGAACCGCCCATTCTTTCACATCTATGTTGTGCACATCAATCATATTTGATTACATCCCTTTGTTTCTTTCATCTAACTAGCATTTTCCAATTTTAAGACATGGGACACCGATGGACCCCAATCATGGATGCCGCTAATATTTTGCATGTGGCATTTTCATAGTGTGTTGAAACAAGTGTGCACAAATGAGAGAAGACAAACTTTATGATGGAGAATTTTGAATATGATGACGTGCCAAGAATCATTTAAACGAGGGTTGAGTAATCTGACCAACCAATTACAACTACAGGACCTATATTATTTTATGAGTTTTGGCATGACCTCGTATTCTAAATTTTGTATCATAAAGTCGGTCTGGTAGATTATTCTAATTTTTTCACACTTGTTTCAACACATTCTGAAAATATCACAGACAAAAATATCAGCAAAGTCGATTATTGGGGTGAATTGCTGTCGTATGTTTTTAAACTTCTGTCATCATATGTTACGTCGTTGTTGATTATTGGGGGTTTATTTTTTCAGACAAGCTGTTTTACGTGTACACGTCGGGCACCACTGGCCTGCCGAAGGCTGCCGTAGTCACACATACCAGGTAATTATATGCTTGTTCTGCCCGTGGTGTGTTGGTTGTACATTTTAACATGTAGTCTTTATGTGTGTGTGTGTGTGGGGAGGGGGGGGGGGTCGTGGGTTGTTTATGTGAGTGGGTTTTTTTGTCTGTCAGTCTGTCAGTGTAGACTTCATGTGTGTTTGTGTGTGTATGTTTGAGAGTATTTGTGTGTGTGTGTGTGTGTGTGTGTGTGTGTGTGTGTGTGTGTCTATGCATGTACATGTATTTTAAACGCAGTGAGTGTTGATGTTCCATGTAACTCTTGCTGTACATGCTTCATGCTGTTCAAACCCACTTCGTTGATGTTCCAGGTTTTTCTACATGTCTTACGCGATAAACCAGTTCTTCAACATCAAATCCAGTGACGTGGTTTACGACACTCTGCCGTTGTATCACACGGCAGGGGGCATTCTGGGAGTGGGTCAGGTGATCCAGTGCGGCGCGGTGCTCGTTATTCGCAGGAAGTTTTCCGCCAGTCAGTTCTGGGCGGACTGTGTCAAGTACAACTGTACTGTGAGTCGTCTTCTTCATTTCATATACATGTACTTTCATTTTGACGGACGCGTGGGCCCAGTGGATAAAGCGCCGGCCTCCTAAGCGAAAGGTCGTGGGTTCGAATCCAGGCCGGCTGCACCTGGTGGGATAAGGGTGGAGATTTTTCTGATCTCCCAGGTCAACTTATGTGCAGGCCTCCTAGTGCTTTTTCCCCCTTTGTGTGTACAATCCCAAGCACAAGACCAAGTGCACATGGAAAAGATGCTGTAAAACATGTCAGAGTTCGGTGGGTTACAGAAATGCAAAAGTACCCAGCATGCTTCCCCCGAAAGCAATCTATGGCTGCCTGGCGAGGTAAAAACGGTCATACATGTAAAAGTGGTGGGAGTTTCATCCCATGAAGGAAGAAGAAGATGATATCATGTCATTTACTTTATTACCCCATTATCCAAATGCTGGGAAAGTGGAGTTGCTTCCAGGCCCAGTGAAAAGCTAGCAGCAACAAGATTGACTGTATGTCAGGTGTGAGCGTGTTTAGGTATAATCAGCCACCTGCACTTATGGCAGAATGACCGAGGTCAATAACATGCCACTGTGGTGACACAGGAGTGGAACATGGATACCACTTCTGACTCTGCACATAAAGTTGACCCATGTCCATCCCGGCCTGGATTTGAACCCCTGACCCTTACAAGAACCAAAGTCCATGCAGTGACCAGTGCTCTATCAAATATTGCTTGTGTCTTCTCCCCAAGGGGGCTGCACCTTTTGCGAGCTGAGTCATTTTTTGTTTAAAAATTAATATTTGTTTGTCTGTGCACTTAAAGGACCGCGGGGTTGATATATTTGTGACTGTAACGTATTGTTTTGTCAAAAACAAACGTTCTGACAGCTTACCTTTCTTGTTTTTTTAATTCTGAAGTTCAAAGATGTTTTTGCGGTGGTGTGTGCAGATTGCACAGTATATCGGTGAGATCTGTCGCTACCTGCTGGCCCAGCCCTTCAGGCCGGAGGAACAGCAGCACCGCGTGCGACTCATGTTCGGTAACGGCGTCAAGCCTCAGATCTGGCGCCAGTTCCAGGAACGCTTTGGTGTCGGCATCATCGGGGAGTTCTACGGCGCTACGGAGGGCAACTGTAACATCAGTATGTTGGTTATTTTCATCTCATTTTTATTTCATTTTCATCTCATTCATTTTATTATCCATATTATAGGGAGCTCTATGATGGAGTTGTACCAGGTAAAGCCAGTCGTGGAGGACATTCATCCCTCTCCATCATCATTAATTTAGAATTATCCGCAAAAGCGTTATAATCACAAAAATGAATATGGATCAGTCAGAGAGTGACAAAAATGGTTGTTTACGAAAAGCTCCTGCATCACTAGTAAGCGGTGTGGCAGAAACACGCGGACATGGACACGTGTGGATTATTTCTCACTAAAAGCACGGCTATTCCCTCTTTCTCAACCCATACGAACCAGTCTGTTTCTGAACATGGTCTGTTTCTAAACATGGTCTTTTTCTGAACAATGGTCTATTCTGAACATGGTCTATTTGTGAACAATATTTCTAAACATGGTCTATTTCTGAACATGGTCTATTTCTGAACATGGTCTATTTCTAAACAATGGTCTATTTCTGAACATATGGTCTATTTCTAAACATATGGTCTATTTCTGAACACCGTCTATTTCTGACCATGGTCTATTTCTGAACACGGTCTAAATTTCTGAACATGGTCTATTTCTAAACATATGGTCTATTTCTGAACATGGTCTGTATCCAAACAAGATCTATTTCTGAACATGGTCTAAATTTCTGAGCATGGTCTATTTTTCAGTCAACTTTGAGAACAAGGTGGGGGCGGTGGGTTTCACCACGAGGATCGCACCGATCCTCTACCCGGTGACTCTGGTCAAGGTGGACCCGGCCAGCGGTGAGGTCATCAGGGACAAGAAGGGAGTGTGTGTGCACGCTCAGCCTGGTGAGTCACCCCTCGCTGCAGTGGAACCCTTCTTTTATGACCTTCACAAATATGAGAAAATCAGGTCTTAAAAAGGTTACAACCGTCAAACTTTAGGGTAACTCCTGCAAAAATTTTGTTTGAAATAACCTGGTTATGACTGTAATACAATGGCAACAAAATCCTTTCGTAATCCCCCAGAATGTGATATTGTGCACAAACTGCACAAACAATTATTGCTCTAGCTAAATTACAGCCAGAGAAATCGCAACACCACAGATGCAACTGCCGCAAAAATGGCCGACATGAGAAAAACGACGTTAAAGATAAACTGTTTAAATATTGTCTTTATTGACACATAAATATGACACTTTAGACAAAAACACAGACACACATGCATTTTAGGTATGTTATGAGACCATTATCTGCAAAAAAATGTTAAAAAGGGTTTTGATCAATTTGTCCATTTTGCACTGGCCCACCTCCCCTTAAACGGGCAACAAACCATTCAATTTACAACAACGAACGAACTTTATTACTCAAGGATGGAGATTTTAGGCTCAACACAAGAAGACAATCGACAACAAAACAGTGTGTGCCTGTTGTGTATTATACAGCAAGGCCACACTGTAAGTTGTCAGTTGAAGTAAATACAGGTAATCCTTGATAAACAAATGCTTCCTGGCAGCCAACAAGTACCCACCTTCACAAATCTGAGAAAATCAGGTCTTAAACGTTGAGAGTATACAGCAGTGACCTTTGTGTTGTCATGGCGACAGGTGAGCTGGGGGAGCTGGCGGGGAAGATCGTCAAGGGCAACCCAGTGCGAGAGTTTGATGGCTACGCCAACAAGGCGGCCACACAGAAGAAGATCCTCCATGACGTCTTCAAGAAGGGGGACATGGCCTTCATGACAGGTAAGACAGGTGCTACGCGACGTGTTGTACAGGTATATTGACTGACGGCACAAGTCATGTTGTCTAGGTGTCTTGACAGACAACATGTCACGTCACGTCAAGTCATGTTGTCTAGGTGTCTTGACAGACAACATGTCACGTCATGTCAAGTCATGTTGTCTAGGTGTCTTGACAGACAACATGTCACGTCACGTCAAGTCATGTTGTCTAGGTGTCTTGACAGACAACATGTCACGTCACGTCAAGTCATGTTGTCTAGGTGTGTTGACAGACAACATGTCACGTCACGTCAAGTCATGTTGTCTAGGTGTCTTGACAGACAACATGTCACGTCACGTCAAGTCATGTTGTCTAGATGTGTTGACAGACAACATGTCACGTCACGTCAAGTCATGTTGTCTAGGTGTGTTGACAGACAACATGTCACGTCACGTCAAGTCATGTTGTCTAGGTGTGTTGACAGACAACATGTCACGTCACGTCAAGTCATGTTGTCTAGGTGTGTTGACAGACAACATGTCACGTCACGTCAAGTCATGTTGTCTAGGTGTCTTGACAGACAACATGTCACGTCACGTCAAGTCATGTTGTCTAGGTGTGTTGACAGACAACATGTCACGTCACGTCAAGTCATGTTGTCTAGGTGTCTTGACAGACAACATGTCATGTCACGTCAAGTCATGTTGTCTAGGTGTCTTGACAGACAACATGTCACGTCACGTCAAGTCATGTTGTCTTGGGCCAGTTTCACCGGCCAGAAAGACAGTCGGTCAACTGCAGTTGAACGATTGAAATACAGTACCGTATTTGACGTATTACAAGACGCACCGTTTTATAAGCCGCACCCCCGACTTTAAAAAAAAAAATTGGGACGAGCCACGTATAGGCCGCGTCACTATATTAGCCGCCGTCGAAAAAAATATAATCAGATCATGTCAATCAATCAAAACAACCAGGCTATTTGGCGAAATCGGCTCCGAGAATAAACAAGTGAAACAAAGAAGAAAAGTGACAAAGTTTGAAGAAAAATATCACACACACAATTTGTAACCAACACACACATGCAGTTCCGCCCGGAATAAGCTTTTTTGGGATGATTTACGACTTTAGCACACATTAGGAGCAGACGAAAACACAACATGGCGGCTCTCGCTCCTCCAACTATCGCGAGACACAAAAAAACGAAATCTTGCGCGCGCGAGATCCTGATACATCCGGTGTTTCTCTGTGCGCTATCTTGTCACGACGACTTGTTGACAAATGAAGATTCGCGAAAGAAAGAGAAAAGCGCCGAATCTTGAGTAGAGAGCTAATAAAGTACCGGTAATCGCTAATCGAGCGAAATGAAAATCCGCGGCGACTTCCATTAGGTGAATGCTATTCAAGTTTAGGTAACGTTTTAGCCGCATCTTTATATAAGCCGCAATGCGATTTAAAAAAAAAAAAAGTCACGGCTTGTAGTCCGTCAAATACGGTAATCAAACTAAAATGGGGATTCATTAAAAAGATGTCAGTCGGCTGACTACGTATTTGCACGGGGAGTTGCCTGAATGCAGTGCTGCTCTTTCCCAGCACTGTGTTATGACAAACGTGGTTATCTTTCAGAAAATGTTATTATCCGTACATTCAGTTGTCAAATGCTCATACATGGTGATTGTTCTTCAAAATGTATCCATCAATCAATCAATCAATATGAGGCTTATATTGCGCGTATTCCGTGGGTACAGTTCTAAGCGCAGGGATTTTTTAAATTTTTTAAAAATTTTTTTTATGCAATTTATATCGCGCACATATTTAAGGCGCAGGGATTTATTTATGCCGTGTGAGATGGAATTTTTTGAGTCACTTGAGAAAAAGTGACTATGTAATCGGTCAGTGTTAGTCTGTCCGGCCGGCCGGCCGGCCGTCCGGCCGGCCGTCCGTAGACACCACCTTAACGTTGGACTTTTCTCGGAAACTATCAAAGCGATCGGGCTCATATTTTGTTTAGTCGTGACCTCCAATGACCTCTACACTTTAACGATGGTTTCGTTGACCTTTGACCTTTTTCAAGGTCACAGGTCAGCGTCAAAGGAAAAATTAGACATTTTATATCTTTGACAAACTTTTCTCGGAAACTATCAAAGCGATCGGGCTCATATTTTGTTTAGTCGTGACCTCCAATGACCTCTACACTTTAACGATGGTTTCGTTGACCTTTGACCTTTTTCAAGGTCACAGGTCAGCGTCAAAGGAAAAATTAGACATTTTATATCTTTGACAAAGTTCATCGGATGTGATTGAAACTTTGTAGGATTATTCTTTACATCAAAGTATTTACATCTGTAGCCTTTTACGAACGTTATCAGAAAAACAAGGGAGATAACTAGCCTTTTCTGTTCGGCAACACACAACTTAACGTTGGGCTTTTCTCGGAAACTATAAAAGTGACCGGGCTCAAATTTTATGTGAACGTGACTCATTGTGTTGTGAATAGCAATTTCTTCCTGTCCATCTGATGCCTCATATAATATTCAGAACTGCGAAAGTGACTCGATCGAGCGTTTGCTCTTCTTGTTTACACAATACATCACGCATTCACATCGGCCAGCAGATCGCAGCCATTTCGGCGCATATCCTACTTTTCACGGCCTATTATTCCAAGTCACACGGGTATTTTGGTGGACATTTTTATCTATGCCTACACAATTTTGCCAGGAAAGACCCTTTTGTCAATCGTGGGATCTTTAACGTGCACACCCCAATGTAGTGTACACGAAGGGACCTCGGTTTTTCGTCTCATCCGAAAGACTTGTATCCATAGGACGCAGCCATCCAGAAGACTTGAAAACGGAGGGTTTTGTTGTATTGTCAATTTCAGGCGATGTACTGGTGATGGATGAGCTGGGCTACATGTATTTCCACGACCGTACGGGCGACACCTTCCGCTGGCGGGGAGAAAACGTGTCGACAAGCGAGGTGGAGGCAGTCATCTCAAACCATGTAGGACTCAAGGACGCTGTCGTCTACGGAGTGGAGGTGCCAGGTAGGGGGGGGGGGGGGAGGGTAGTGTGTCTGTGTGGGGAGGGGGGGGGGGGAGAATGCGTCAACGAGCGAGGTGGAGACTGTCATCTCTAATCACGTCGGTCCAGGGAGGGAGGGAGGGAAGGGAGGGAGGGATGTGAGGGAGGGAGGGGGGGGGGTGTGTGGGAGGGAGTGGAGGGGTTGGGGTTGTGTGTGTTTATGTGTATATCTGTTAATGTCAGAGCTGTAACAGGACACTTTTCCATGCAGGGAAATTGTGAAAAATTTTTTTTAAAACAAATGTCCAAACTTTGGCTAATAAAATATTCTGTATTCTGTGTGCATCACTTGTATTGTGTGCGCAATGACAAATTTCACATCGTGTTCACCACAGGCTCTGAGGGTCGTGCCGGCATGGCCGCCATAGTGGACGAGGACCGAAGCCTTGACCTTCAGAAGATGACCTTGGCTCTGCAGCGATCCCTGCCCCCGTACGCCCGCCCCGTCTTTGTTCGTCTGATGAAGGAGGTGGACACCACAGGTGAGAGGGATGGCAGCGAGTATAAATCTTTACTGAGCGCACACTGTGGTAAGACGTCGGTCACTTAATCGGGAGGTCGCGAGTTTGAATCCCGGTCGCTGCCGCCTGGTGGGTTAAGAGTGGAGATTTTTCTGATCTCCCAGGTCAACTTATGTGCAGACGCAAGCACAAGACCAAGTGCGCATGGAAAAGATCCTGTAATCCATGTCGGAGTGCGGTGGGTTATGGAAACACGAAAATACCCAGCAGTGAAAGCGGAGTGAAGCTGACTATGCTCTCAGAGTATAGTGAGGGGAACCCAAATGGGCAAACAGCTCACACGTAACCTGACAATTCTGGAACGCTGAAGAAGAAGAACTGAGCGATGAAAAAAAACTTGGTCAACATAGGTGGCGTAGAAAGTGTTAAGGTTTATATTTCTTTCTTTTGTTTTCTTTTTTTGTTGGTGATTTTCCCCAGAAAACTAATTCTGAGAAAATCTGGTTTAAAAAAATGCAGGTGATGAAGATAAACTTACAGTGGCGCCCCAAAACAAATTAAAAAAAATCATGATCTTTAGGGCTCAGGTTTGGGTGAAGAAACATAATTTTTAAATGTTTTTGAACCTATTTTGTTTAATATTTCCCATGCTTTAAAGCTTTGTTGATCATTTCATGGAATGACTCAACATTTTTTTTATCCTCATGTATTTCAAGATCACAGAAGAGGTGAGATGGGATCAGAAAGTAGGACATTGTCATTTTCTTGTATGCCTATGCAGCTAGGGCAGCAGTCATAATTAGTTGGATTAGTATGATGAAAGTGAGTCATATATATGCATGTACTTTTTTTTATTTGGTGATCACTGCTGTTAATGAACTATTGATTGCAAAAGTATTTGCCAAACAAATTATGATAACAGAATTTTGGAGTTGATTGGAAAACAAGACCAATGAAGAAGGATGCCTGAGAAAAAAGAAAAACAAGTCGCGTAAGGTGAAAATACAACATTTAGTCAAGCTGTCGAACTCACAGAATGAAACTGTACGCAATGCCATTTTTCAGCAAGACATATACTCCTAGCATCGTCAGTCCACCGCTCATGGCAAAGGCAGTGAAATTGACAAGAAGAGTGGGGTAGTAGTTGCGCTGAGAAGGATAGCACGCTTTTCTGTACCTCTCTTCGTTTTAACTTTCTGAGCGTGTTTTTAATCCAAACATATCATATCTATATGTTTTTGGAATCAGGAACTGACAAGGAATAAGATGAAAGTGTTTTTAAATTGATTTGGAAAATTTAATTTTGATCATAATTTTTATATTTTTAATTTTCAGAGCTTGTTTTTAATCCAAATATAACATATTTATATGTTTTTGGAATCAGAAAATGATGAAGAATAAGATGAACGTAAATTTGGATCGTTTTATAAAAAAATTTTTTTTTACAATTTTCAGATTTTTAATGACCAAAGTCATTAATTAATTTTTAAGCCACCAAGCTGAAATGCAATACCGAAGTCCGGCCTTCGTCGAAGATTGCTTGGCCAAAATTTCAATCAGTTTGATTGAAAAATGAGGGTGTGACAGTGCCGCCTCAACTTTTACAAAAAGCCGGATATGACGTCATCAAAGACATTTATCGAAAAAAAGAAAAAAAACGTCCGGGGATATCATTCCCAGGAACTCTCATGTCAAATTTCATAAAGATCGGTCCAGTAGTTTAGTCTGAATCGCTCTACACACACTCACAGACAGACACACGCACGCACACACACACGCACATACACCACGACCCTCGTTTCGATTCCCCCTCGATGTTAAAATATTTAGTCAAAACTTGACTAAATATAAAAAGGGTCTAAGCCACCTGCATGCAACTGAGGTAAAAAAATTAAAATTGCAAAAATGGACACTGACAGTTACCCTTGGCTGCCCTGCAGGTACTTTCAAGCTGAAGAAGACAGAGTTGAGGAAGGAGTCGTTCGACCCCTCGCAGGTCAAAGATCGTCTCTTCTACTTCTCCTCGTCAACAGGACATTACGAACCCATCACGCCCGCCGTGTTCGCCGACATATGCATCGGCAAGATCAGAATTTAATGACTGGGGGGAGAGACTGAATGAGAATTGAAGAATGGATTTAGTGATTGCGAGTCCTGAGTGTGGAGTTTCCACCGGATTGAAACGTTACAATTTTGTTCAAACATGAATGTTTGAGTGTATATGTTGGCGTGTGTGTATGTGTGCGAGAGTGCGTCTGTGTGTGTGTGGGTATGGGTTGCTGTGTGTGTGTGTGTGTACGCTGACGTCTGCACCAGCAAGATCAGAATCTAGTGGACTGGTTACAGAGACCAAGTTAGAATGGATGAATGGGTTTGGTGATTGTGAGACCTTAGTGTGGAATGGAGTTTCCACCAGATATACATGTATCTGTGAGGGAGTGTGTGTGTGTGTGTGTGTGTGTGTGTGTGTGTGTGTGTGTGTGTGTGTGTGTGTGTGTGTGTGTGTGTGTGTGTGTGTGTGTGTGTGTGTGTGTGTGTGTGTGTGTGTGTGTGTGTGCAACAGCAAGATGAGAAACTAGATGAGAATGGATGATTGGATCTTGTGATTGTGAGTCCTGAGTTTGGAATGGAGTTTACACCGGAGACGTGTGTGTGTGTGTGTATGGGTTGGTGGATTTGTGTGTGTTTTTGTGTGTGTGACAGACAGAGATTTTAACAGAGGCCTGTACCTGTGTGTGTGTGTATGTGTGTGTGTGTGTCTGTATTGGTGTTTGTGTGCGTGTATGTATGTGTGTGCTTGCTTGCCTGCTTGCATACATACCTGTGTTAAAGTGTACATTTGTAATACATATGATGACACTTTTAACAAGTAGACATGTTACCATCGATCTCTCTTTTTGTGACAATCTGTGGACTGTGAGTGTGTGTGTGTGTGTGTGTGTGCGTGCGTGCATGCGTGTGCGAATGTGTGTGTGCGTGCGTGCGTGCGCGCATGCGTGCATGCGTGTGTGTGTGCGTGTGTGCGGTGTGTGTGTTTGTTGTGTGTGTTTGTGTGCATGTGCGTGTGTGTGTGTGTGGTGTGTGCGTGTGTGTGTGGTGTGTGTGTGAGCATGTGCGTGTGTGTGTGTGTGTGTGTGTGTGTGGTGTGTGTGTGCGTGTGTGTGTGTGAGTGTGTGTGAGTGTGTGTGTGTGTGTGTGTGTGCGTGCTTGCGTGTGTGTGTGTGTGAGTGTGTGTGTGTGTGTGTGTGTGTGTGTGCGTGCGTGCGTGTACTGGCATGCAAGCGTTCGTGTGTGTGTGCATGCACGCGTTATGTTGACACTTTGCTTTCCAGTGTTGGTTATCTTTGGGTCAACTATAGTCCATGATTCCATTTGCAAGTGTGTCAAACTTGCCATGCAATATTAATCAGTGTTTGCCTGTGCATCACCAGAGGTATCATTTTTATTTCCGTTTAAGCACAGTCTTTGTGCTAGCTGCTTTGTATTATTTTTTTCTCGTTACTCTATTATCATATCGCTGTGAAATTCGGGTCAATTTCTCTAAGTGGAAAGCTAGCAGCAAGAGAGTCGCGCCTTCCAGGTGTGTGTGACTGTACGGAGGTCAATTTACCTGACCCTTGTAATTAATCATCTTATAACACACCTGTGATAAACGATGTTTCTTACGGCAAGATGAAAATCTAGTGGACCGGTCAGAGAAACTAGATGAGAATGGATGATTGGATTTTGTGATTGTGAGTCTTGAGTTTGGAATGTAGTTTACACTGGGATACATGTATGTGTGTGTGTTGTGCATGGGCATATTTAATTTCCAAATGACACAAATCCAAAAACAAAGAGACTGCCAACGTTCCAAAATTGAGAATAAAAAACCCAGAAAGGTGGGTTGTTGGAACGTTTGTTATTGACAAAACTGATTCTATCAAGATAAGTTTTGTGTGAATATTTGTTAGTCTGTTCACTCAAAAGACCGTTGGGTCGAAATATCTGTGAATGTATTGTTTTGTCAATAACAAACGTTCCAACAACCTACCTTTCTTGTTTTTTGATTGCAAATGACACAGTTTCATAGTTTAAAGTTTCAAGTGCAAATTTGACACATGAGCAAGATCCATCATGTAATAAGCCTTGACGTCACATAAAACATTGTGACTCCATCGTCTCCTCCCAGGAACTGAAAAAGTATTTTGAAAAAGAAGTCTGTCTCTGTGACTTGGTCATATCAGCAGAAGAAAATAAATGATAAAGTCACCGCCAGGCTGTGCCTGTATCGGTATTGGATGTCATTAAATTTAATAGAAACTGCAAAGGAGACAGCAGGATTGTGTGCATGTATCGGTATTGGATGTCATTAAATTTAATAGAAACTGCAAAGGAGACAGCAGGATTGTGTGCATGTATCGGTATTGGATGTCATTAAATTTAATAGAAACTGCAAAGGAGACAGCAGGATTGTGTGCATGTATCGGTATTGGATGTCATTAAATTTAATAGAAACTGCAAAGGAGACAGCAGGATTGTGTGCATGAGTTTTGGGTAAAAGGACTTTGCGCAGTCTTTGCAAAGTCGGCTTGGGGCTCTGAATTTAACCTTCACCGGATCACGCTTTGGACTACACAGTCTGGATGATGTGGGTCGTGTATGACCCATACTTTCTAAAGAAGGATTCAAGGTAAAAAGTATGGGACACGCCATCCAAATAGGGATAAACACCGTAAAATGCCTTCTTTAATTCCATATGGGTCGTCCGTGACCCACAACATCTGGGCTGTGTAGTTCAAATGACGTCATTGTTTATTTGTTTGTTTACAAAGATAATCGTTTTAAAATTGATCAATAGGAAGGTGTTATGGTGTTTGAGTATTACAGGAAGTCTCAATCAAAAACTCCCAATAGTTTCAGAGATAAAGACAATTTTGTGAGGCTCTTGGTCATCCACGACCCACGAAGCTCGGTGAAGGACCACCTTTTGCTGTCGTTTTATTTGTAGCTCTGATGGAGCTACGTTGGTGTAAATACTTGTACATTGGGACTTGTGTTGTGACACTTACTCAGTTTGAAAACAGATTATAAAAGACTGATATTAAAAGGAATGCGATTTTCAATTACCGTGTGTATATTTTTTATATATTGTGTGGGAATGTTTGACTTAGATTGTAAAAGTTTGCTACAAGTACAATGCTTTATGTTCCATTGTACTTGTTAAAATGCTTTGCGTGACATGTACTGTTATCTGTTCAGAAAGTTTCACGGATGTGTTGACAGCTGAATTACCGCTGGTAAACAAAGCAAGTCAACCAGAAAATGAATCAGAAACGGAGTGTATGAAAATTATGTTCTGCCCTGTTATGCATGACTGATTTTGATGCTTCATGTTGTTCCAGTTGATTGCTTGCACTCTTCACCAACTTCTTCATTTTGTGCTAAGTCTCCAGGCAGCTTCAAGCAATGGTGATATTTTTGCATGCAAACCTGATAGTCCGTCTTGCTGGTTGAACGTATATATCTGCCTCCTTCATGTTTGATGTAGCTTGACTCATTTCTGTCTTAGTTGCTCTCCTGTGGGTTCTTTTTCAACTGTGAATGGAGATGAGGAACGAGGGTACGTGTTCAGTTTTGCTTTACCGAGAGGCTTTGAAATATGAGGTTCAGTCCATGACAGGATGGCAATTATCAGCTGGATGATAGTACCTTTCAGTATGATCATATCTCTTGGTGGGCGGGGATATAGCTCAGTCGGTAGCGCGCTGGATTTGTATCCAATTGGCCGCTGTCAGCGTGAGTTCGTCCCCACGTTCGGCGAGAGATTTATTTCTCAGAGTCAACTTTGTGTGCAGACTCTCCTCGGTGTCCGGACACCCCCGTGTGTACACGCAAGCACAAGACCAAGTGCGCACGAAAAAAATCCTGTAATCCATGTCAGAGTTTGGTGGGTTATAGAAACACGAAAATACCCAGCATGCTTCCCCCGAAAGCGGCGTATGGCTGCCTAAATGGCGGGGTAAAAACGGTCATACACGTAAAATTCCACTCGTGCAAAAAATACACGTAGTGTACGTGGGAGTTTCAGCCCACGAACGCAGAAGAAGAAGAAATATCTCTTGGTGCCTTGATCATATCTCTTGGTGCCTTGATCATATCTCTTGGTGCCTTGACTGTAAACATATGTAGCTTGGAATTCTTGTGTCTGGGATGCATACTTGTGAGTGTGCATGCAAGCGTGCATGCATGTGCGTGTTTGCCTGCATGCATGCGTCATGTGCGTGTGTGTACGTGCGCGTGCTTGCGTGTACGTGTCTGTGTTTGTGTGCACCTTAAGTTCCTGTCTATGTTTTTGTTGTTGTTTTGCAGGCATTGAAGTTCTTGTTGAGTGAATGTTATTCCTGTGTGTATAGCAAATACTCAAGGGCGGGAGGATCTACAAATGTTGAAGTAATCGGCTCACTCTGGGTACTTGTGAAATTGGCATGGAATTTGACTGCAATTTTTTAGAGCCTTATTTATATTGTATTAAAATTGGCATGGAATTTTTGAGAGGGTTACTTATTTTTGAGAGGGTTACTTACTATTGGATTGAAATGGGCATGGAATGTGATTCATCTTTGTTACAGTACTTGGTATTGAAATGTGCATGGAATTTGAATTCACTTAATTTAACAGTGTTATTATTGTTAAAAATGGGCATAGAATTTCAATTCAGTTTGTTTTTGTGTCCAACTGTATTCAGAACTAATATGACACACATCTAGCAGTATCAGTGGTGTGATTCAAACAAATTAATAGTTAGTGTTTTAAAAGTTTTGCTAGCAAGTCACTCGATCATGCATCGTTCATTTGTGAAGGGCTGTAAGGTTTAGTACTATTTTGTTGTTGACCTTTTTTTTGTGTCAATGCTGCTTAAAAACCAAAAAAATCAGATACTGATTGAATCATATGAAATCTGTTGGTTATTGCTCAGTAGTCAGTATTTGTTGCTTTATCAGCCTGGAGTTGTGAAAAGAAGTACATAGAGAATACTACATGGCTTGCTGTGTCTATAGAGAATACTACATGGCTTGCTGTGTCTATAGAGAATACTACATGGCTTGCTGTGTCTATAGAGAATACTACATGGCTTGCTGTGTCTATAGAGAATACTACATGGCTTGCTGTGTCGTGCCAGATTTGCACGAGTTTTTTGTTTAAATATTGAACTGCGAGCGTAAGCGAGCTGTTAACTATTTCAAAAAGCAACAAGTGTATTCTCTTTATCCTACATACTGTACTTACAAGTATTTCACTGAAAATGTCCTGCAGTCGAGGCAGCTAAATTGAAGACGCTTGTTTTGGAACCTCGATCTCTTCTCAAACCTCGTGCAATCTATTACGTCAAAGCAAAGAAACGTCACTCTGAAAGTGTGGCGTGACGTGTTAGTTTAAAATAATCGAGGGTAATTAGCGAGCGCAATTTTTTTTCTTCTATAATGACGTTTGTCTCAGTGACTTTGGCATCATAAGCTGTGGAAAAACAGGTCCCTGCCAGACTTGCTTGACATGACCTCATTTACAAATTACATGATATACACGTGTGATTTGAACGATTATTATCTCACGAGTGTCTCTCTCACGTATGTAGGATAAAGTCGAATTCACTTCCCTCGTGGATGTGGTTTCAATATTCTTGATTTTGTCTTTTTAATGCTAAAAAAAAAATGTAAGGAAGTACAGTTGAAGTACTGAACTAGCGGATGTGGTTTCAATATATATTCTTGATTTTGTCTTTTTAATGCTAAAATGCTAAAAAAAAAAAAGATTTAGTTTTTGTATGGTGTATGCAGTGATGTGATAGCACAATATCTATCTTCACATACAATTAAACTGATTTTTATTTTCTTTGTGATTCCACCTTCCTTTTTTTTAAATGAAGAACAAACTGTGTGTGTGTGTGTGTGTGATTAATTCATGTATACTGAAAGGCATAAATTCTGCAAATAGTGCATTGAACGATTTTGCTCTCAAACGAAAATCAGATTGAACCTGTAATTTGTAGTTGACATCTTGAGTGTCGGAGCAAATGTTTCACCCTGTCAGCGTGCGCTTTGCAGTATTGCTGATCCAGCCACAGCTCACTGTGCTAATAAAGACAATGGGCTGAACGGGAGACAATAACGTAAAAAAGATAGTGTATGGCCCTATAAAATGCAACTGGCTGTTTGGCTGTATCAGATATCGCAATCATGCCACGACTTGATGAAGGAGAGAGACAGCAAGCGATTGGGATGCTTAGAGCTGGCCAAAGCATTGAACGTGATGAACACTGAACGTTTTCCAAAATCATTGCGCTTGGACTCGGTCACTTTTTTTGAAAAATTGTCATTTCATGATGTTCTATTCAAAATCAATAAAGCGAAGGTTTATAAACACTAAAATGGCCAATAAATAAAATATTCAAACATTGAAAACATTCACCACTGAGTTGATTTTTTGTGATTTTTTAAAGTTCAGTTTGCGGAATTTATGCCTCTCGGTATAGTAGTGACTGTGAGCATGCGATTGCAGTATGCAGAGCTGTCCTCATAACACACGTGTCGAGTATGACCACACCGTGACTCTCTCACGCATACATACACACGTATGTACACACACACACACACACACACACAAACATAATACACACATACATACACACAAACATACATCTACACACATACACACAAACATACATACACACAATACACACACACAAAATGTAACTAAGCACATCTGAGTACAACAGCTTACAGAGTATATTTCATAAAAGTAAAAAATGCAGCAAAAGCAAAAGGACATGAAACAAAATCTAAAGTAGGGATGTAACATTTTCACAACAGCAAAACATGCAACGTACAGAGTAAATATGTAAATAATATGTAAATAGCGTTACACCAGAAACAATAAGAAGAGAAAAATCGATGTGGATTTGTTTCTTTTTAAAAGTGGAATGCATGCAGGCTAGAGCACATGCAGAATGTACTATACAAGAGAAACCAAACAACAGTCATACTTAAAGGCCCTGACATAATTATGTGTGAATGTTGACACGGTGTTCACACAGGAAGGATGGTGCCTTTAACAGTTTAGCAAAACAAAACATTTTTGTGAACTGGATCGAGTTTAGTAAGTGTATCCCTTTTATTTTATTTTTTACGACCGAACGTCCACAAACATGCACTCTTTGTTGTCTCGGCCAGCCGCCTAAATATGAGTTTTTGTCGTTCTGACGTCACAATATTGGCTCACAGAAGGGAAATCCAAATTGTTCAATCGATACATTAATTAATTACTACATGTAGCAGACAATTATATGCACTATATTCAGATGACTTCATGCCGCTGAATCTCAAGTATGACATTTTACTAATGCTGTTGTAAGCAATAATTCTGCTGTTTAAAAAAATGGATCTATTTGCATCAAAAAATTGTTAAAGTTCATACACGTAAAATTCCACTCGTGCAAAAACACGAGTGTACGTGGGAGTTTCAGCCCACGAACGCAGAAGAAGAAGAAGAAGAAGTTAAAGTTCAATAACAGATAAAACCAGATATTTCAGACAAGACTGGACCCTTTAGGTGTGTAAAGCATTCATACACACATGAAATCAACTGTAAAATATATCAAATAAAATAAAAAAGGAATGCCTTTTAAAAAGTGACAAAACTAGCTAATGAACACAAGCAGATGAAAAGAATGCTGTATCAGATGTAAAATTACTCGCAAGTCATTACCCTGGTTGGAAGAAAACATTTTAAATGATACCTCCACCATCCCTGGTAGTTATAATATGTACGTCATTTCACCCCATTCTCCACTTTCAACCCTTTCACCCGAAAATACAACAGACACTGGATTTTTGTCTGCAAAGCTCAAACAATTCTGTGACTCACGCAATGTCAGTTATTACACAAGGCGTTTTTTGTCCATGAGCAAAATCATGGAAAATAGATGAAAACAGCTTGTCAAATGCTCGTATACTTTCAAAGCAATTAATATTTTAAGATTCCTCGTAAAAGAAGCATAAAACTCTGCAACACAAGAGCTTGCATCAAAGTATTGGGCTTGGTCTATTAATGGAAACGGTACCATCACATATAACTTTCTACGAATATATTTCATTTGAAGAAGACTGTTAAAGCAACGGTGCTTTGATCCGCTGCATGCGTGAAACCCCCCTTTTTAGACCCCCAATTTAAGACTGACCCTCCTTTTTAAGACCTTGTTTTCTCAGACTCTCTGTTCATAACCTCTGTCAAATGACCCCCATTTTAAGACTCCCTGACCTTTTTAAGACCTTGTTTTCTCAGACACTCTGTTCATAACCTCTGTCAAATTACCCCCATTTTAAGACTCCCTCCTTTTTAAGACCTTGTTTTCTCAGACTCTGTTCATAACCTCTGTCAAATTACCCCCATTTTAAGACTCCCTGACCTTTTTAAGACCTTGTTTTCTCAGACTCTCTGTTCATAACCTCTGTCAAATTACCCCCATTTTAAGACTCCCTGACCTTTTTAAGACCCGATTATCTCAAATTTTGTAAGGTCCTAAGAGACAATTTTGTAAGGTCCTAAGAGACAATTTTGTAAGGTCCTAAGAGACAATTTTGTAAGGTCCTAAGAGACAATTTTGTAAGGTCCTAAGAGACAATTTTGTAAGGTCCTAAGAGACAATTTTGAGATGCGTTCATTATGTGTATCAGTGTCTGTCAGTCGACTTACAGGCCACTGTCTTTCTTTCTTTCTTTATTTGGTGTTTAACGTCGTTTTCAATCGTTCAAGGTTATATCGCGACGGGGAAAGGGGGGGAATGGGATATAGCCACTTGTTAATTGTTTCTTGTTCACAAAAGCACTAATCAAAAAATTGCTCCAGGGGCTTGCAACGTAGTACAATATATGACCTTACTGGGAGAATGCAAGTTTCCAGTACAAAGGACTTAACATTTCTTACATACTGCTTGACTAAAATCTTTACAAACATTGACTATATTCTATACAAGAAACACTTAACTTAAAGGAGAAACAGAATCCGTTAGTCGCCTCTTACGACATGCTGGGGAGCATCGGGTAAATTCTTCCCCCTAACCCGCGGGGGGTTAAAAGACCACTGAGTCCAGTAGTGTAAATGTAATGTTTTGTTTTGTCATAAACGTTCCAATAACCTACCACTCTTGTGTTTTGATTCTATACAAAGATAACCTCCCTTTTAAAACCTCTCCTAGACCTTACAAATTTAGATCTTAAAAGGGAGGGGGTCGTAAGATTGAGGTAAATGGAGTGACACTATGAAGAAAACGTCCAGAAAACGAGGTCTTATAGCAGATCGAGGGAGTCTGATATATAATAAGAGGGTCATAAAACAGGGGTTCCACTGTATTGTGAAGACTTTGATACAAGCTCCTGTGTTCTGCCAAAGTGCATCTTAATTCCCCTAACCATAGCTTTATGCACATGTTGGTCCCAAAAGCTCCAAGCAATTAAGCTTGACTCGCTGGTTGCACACGAGAATTTCTGTTTTCAAACACAGCTGCATCTTCGCCTAACCATAGCTTTCTGCACATTTTGGTCCCAAACGCTCCAAGCAAGCTGCACTGTACACAACAATTCATGTCTACAAACACCACAGAAAACGAATACAATATTGACAGGCGTTTTTTAAGCATTATGCAAAATAAGCAAAAAAAGCAAAGTGCCTTGAAAACAATATTGCAATAATCCAAAAACTGATCGACTACTAACGTTCCAAAATTCAGAATATATAAAAAAAAAAGTATGTTAAGTTACTGGAATGTTTAATTCATTACAAAACATTTGCCGATGTGATGTCTTGTTTTGTCATAATTTAAAGGTTCCAATAACTTAATCACCATTCTTGTGTTTTGATTTTTCTTTCTTTCTTTATTTGGTGTTTAACGTCGTTTTCAACCATTCAAGGTTATATCGCGACGGGGAAAGGGGGGAGATGGGATAGGGGAAAGGGGGGAGATGGGATAGGGGAAAGGGGGGAGAGGGGATAGGGGAAAGGGGGGAGATGGGATAGGGGAAAGGGGGGAGATGGGATAGGGGAAAGGGGGAAGATGGGATAGAGCCACTTGTTAATTGTTTCTTGTTCACAAAAGCACTAATCAACAAGAAGAGCAAACGCTCGATCGAGTCACTTTCGCAGTTCTGAATATTATATGAGGCATCAGATGGACAGGAAGAAATTGCTATTCACAACACAATGAGTCACGTTCACATAAAATTTGAGCCCGGTCACTTTTATAGTTTCCGACAAAAGCCCAACGTTAAGTTGTGTTTGTTTGTTTGTTTATTTGTTGCTTAACGTCCAGCCGACTACGCAGAGCCATATCAGGACGAGGAAGGGGGGGATGAAGGGGGCCACTTGTCAAGCGATTCCTGTTTACAAATGCACTAACCCATTACTTGTGTCCCAGCAGGCTTTAGTAAAACTAAATTAATACCTACTGGAAGATTACCAGTTTCCAGTATGTTAAAATAGGCTTAACCTATCTACTGCTGGACTTACATCAGAACACTAACAGATTAAACTATACATGAATCGCGAGACAAGCGGCAAGAGAAGAGATTTTTGGAAAAAATACAGGTGAATGAGCAAGAAGGCAGAAAAAAGAAAAGAATTCATGAAGAAAAAGAGAGCATGACAGGAAAGAGGAACCAAAAATCTACCTAACAGCAAACTAGAAAGCTCCTGCGCTTCCAAAAACAGGAGGGGCCTTTAATTTCATAACCGCAGTGCCCCACTGCGGGAGTTAAGTTGTGTGTTGCCGAACAGAAAAGGCTAGTTATCTCCCTTGTTTTTCTGATAACGTTCGTAAAAGGCTACAGATGTAAATACTTTGATGTAAAGAATAATCCTACAAAGTTTCAATCACATCCGATGAACTTTGTCAAAGATATAAAATGTCTAATTTTTCCTTTGACGCTGACCTGTGACCTTGAAAAAGGTCAAAGGTCAACGAAACCATCGTTAAAGTGTAGAGGTCATTGGAGGTCACGACTAAACAAAATATGAGCCCGATCGCTTTGATAGTTTCCGAGAAAAGATATAAAATGTCTAATTTTTCCTTTGACGCTGACCTGTGACCTTGAAAAAGGTCAAAGGTCAACGAAACCATCGTTAAAGTGTAGAGGTCATTGGAGGTCACGACTAAACAAAATATGAGCCCGATCGCTTTGATAGTTTCCGAGAAAAGTCCAACGTTAAGGTGGTGTCTACGGACGGACGGCCGGACGGCCGGCCGGATGGACGGCCGGCCGGCCGGCCGGCCGGACAGACTAACACTGACCGATTACATAGAGTCACTTTTTCTCAAGTGACTCAAAAAATTGCTCCAGGGGCTTGCAACGTAGTACAATATATGACCTTACTGGGAGAATGCAAGTTTCCAGTACAAAGGACTTAAATTCTTACATACTGCTTGACTAAAATCTTTACAAACATTGACTATATTCTATACAAGAAACACTTAACAAGGGTAAAAGGAGAAACAGAACCGTTAGTCGCCTCTTACGACATGCTGGGTAGCATCGGGTAAATTCTTTCTCGTCCCAACCAATATGGGACTCCCCCTAACCCGCGGGGGGATTTTTGATTATTAACAATATTGCAATAGATTCAAAGCTATAAAAAGATAATATACAATGTATCAACATTGAATTTAAAAATAAAAAACCCTAAGTCTCCTGAAAACAACATTGCAATATTTATGTTCAGAGTTACACAAAAGCATGTATATCGAAATCAAATTTATAATGAATAAAAAAAACTAAAAAACGAAAAGCAAGAACAGGAGTAAAAGTCAACAATTGTAAGCCATTATTCTCACAATTTTATGTACTTTTCTTCTTTACATTATCCAGAACACTCAAAATAACAGTGATACGCACATCAATAAAGCTTCATTGCATACACAGGAAACCTGCTTTAAACTGAACGTCAAAAACTACTCTCTAATGAAACTTGACAGTTAGGAGCAAACTTGGGAGGAAAGTTTGGAGAATTAAGTCTGAACTTAACATCATCACATTTCAAACTTATATACATGTGATTATGAGTTTATATTCTTTGGTATGTTGATCACATTTACTAAGTTTGTTAGCACCTGATGGCACAACATTCCATCGACAGATTTTATCTTTTTGCATATGGGCAACTTGAACACAGAAATTGTTTAAAGTATTGAGATAATGCCCAAGTCAATACAACACGTAATGTCAAACGTGTATTAACAATTATAATCTCCCCGTCACATTTTTCTTTGACAGGTGAACTAATAAAAAATAAAAATGGTGTAGTGTCGGACATTTTGCAGCTTTTACAGGGACGGCAGTTCTATTATTCCATGAAAAATCCAGGTTTCCCAATTGCTTCGTTTCCGGCCGATTTATGTGGAGCACGTGATGCGCACACAAAATATTGGCGGTCTAGAAGTGTCGTCTGCGCAATGATCGCGGCGGCGCCCGCGGCTTTCTTGACCGCCAAGGACGACCGCGCACGTTGTGAGACGTCATTCGTTAGACCTCAATAATTGTGCTCACCATCTGGCCAGGCCCTATGATATAAAGCCATCCCTCTACTTTGTCACATACCAAAAATCACCATCCTGACGATTCCTGTACAGAGTAGGATTTCTGTATGAATTAATTTTGCAAAGTGTGTCTGTTTCAGTCTTTCATTTCCAAAGTGGGACAACGCAGAGATTTCACACAAGCAATGAAGTGCCTGTGTTGAAGGATTGGTCGCTAATCACACAGGAAAGAATGTGGAACACTTAATTCAGAGCAATAACACTTGCATGAATTTACAAAGAGACTGCAGATTCACTGCTCTTCATGTGAAATTTCATCCAACAGAAACAAGATCACTCGCTACCTTTGCTTGGTTAAACGTGGGATTTCACACAAGCAATCAAGTGCCGGCATTGAACAACTGGTCCCTTGCACCGACGCGCAAGCAATCAAGTGCCGGCATTCAACAACTGGTCCCTTGCACCGCGCGCAAGCAATCAAGTGCCGGCATTCAACAACTGGTCCCTTGCACCGCGCGCAAGCAATCAAGTGCCGGCATTCAACAACTGGTCCCTTGCACCGCGCGCAAGCAATCAAGTGCCGGCATTCAACAACTGGTCCCTTGCACCGACGCGCAAGGAATGTAGATTTAAAAGTTCAGAGAGCTATAACATTGAATAGAACATAAGAACATGACTTAACAAAGTGACTCACTAGCTGCTCTTCATGTGAAATTCCATCCAACAGACACAACATCACTTCCTTTGCATGGCTTAGATAATAACATCAAACATAAAGTAACATGTAACAGACAGATAATAACATCAAACATAAAGTAACATGTAACAGACAGAAGTTATCTTCTGCATAAGTCTTGCTCCCATGCGCAAAGAAGCCATGATTCTGGTCAACATTTAAAATCATTAATATCTCATGTGTAAAAGAAATGAATGTGGCAAGAAATGTCATACATGAATCGTACAGTTATGTGAACTTACATGTATCCATGACTAATTTTTTATTTCTATGAATAATGAGACTATAATTTCATAATTTTTTTTTATATAATCAGGCATAACAATTCAAATACATATGTACCTAACAACCTGCCAATACTGTTAGATGTCATTAACAGATATATGCACAAACTGATTTGATAGATAAATAAATACATAAATAAATACATAATCAAATAAATAAATGAATAAATAACAATCTTAATACAAAAAGTACACTAGATGACAAAACATCAAAAGGTGGAACATTAATATCTGTATTATAGTCTCCCGTGTGTGCAAATGGCTTTTTTTTTTAAAAGTTCACAATTAAAAAATTTTTTTTTAATGTTACATGTATTATTTTGTAAACTGAGTCAGAATGATCTCACTGCTGATGTCCGAACCTCCTAATTTAATCAGTGGCTATGGTAAATATACTTCCATCCTTTCCATTTGTGTATCTGACCACATACATTTTGTTTTGACTAATATTTACTTATTTTAGCAAAACAAAACTAATGAATAAAATCATGTAACGAATTATACAAATGAAACAAATTAATACAGTGAATCAGAGAAACTGAGATATTCAATACTTGACAAGGGCTTGGCAATAGCCTTGGATACCCAAAGTGACTATATATAACGCTGTTGTGGTGGGATGCTGTGCATGATTTTTCACCCTCAAAACTTATTTCCTAACACTTTTCACAAAAGGCTGACACGTCGCGATACAACTCTTCACTCTGGCATAAAGCTTCTTCCTATGAAGCTTGCCACAAATCCGTTGCAAAATGTACAGTAGAACACCCTTTTTAAGACCTAAAAAAATCTGAGGTCTCAATATGGGGGTATATGTTACAGAGGCTATGAACAGAATATCTGAAAAAAAAAGGATTTTAAAAGGGAGGGAGTCATAAATAAATGGGGGTCTTAAAAAAGGGGTTCCACTGTAGCATAAAACCCTGGGTGGGTTTAATAGTTAAACTGTCTGACAATGGAACCTCACTCTTAAGACTTTCCCATTTTAAGACATTGCTTTTGTTTAAATGTACCTCCATTTGAAGACTCCTTTTAACACCTGATTTTATCAGATTCCTGGAAGTCTTTAAAAGGGTTTCAACTCTAACTTCAAAAGTTAATGCCAAATTTGCCTGTCCATACTTTTAGTATGTAGGACTGAGTATTCACACAACCAGGCAATGCTTAGCGGTAAAAACAGTAACAACAATAAACAGTGGTATTCGTACCATTGTGCAGTTGCATCTGATCTGATATACAGTGGTATTCGTACCATTGTGCAGTTGCATCTCATCTGATATACAGTGGTATTCGTACCATTGTGCAGTTGCATCTGATCTGATATACAGTGGTATTTGTACCATTGTGCAGTTGCATCTGATCTGATATACAGTGGTATTCGTACCATTGTGCAGTTGCATCTCATCTGATATACAGTGGTATTCGTACCATTGTGCAGTACATCTGATCTGATATACAGTGGTATTCGTACCATTGTGCAGTACATCTGATCTGATATACAGTGGTATTTGTACCATTGTGCAGTTGCATCTCATCTGATATACAGTGGTATTTGTACCATTGTGCAGTTGCATCTGATCTGATATACAGTGGTATTCGTACCATTGTGCAGTTGCATCTGATCTGATATACAGTGGTATTCGTACCATTGTGCAGTTACATCTGATCTGATATACAGTGGTATTCGTACCATTGTGCAGTTGCATCTCATCTGATATACAGTGGTATTCGTACCATTGTGCAGTGCATCTGATCTGATATACAGTGGTATTCGTACCATTGTGCAGTTGCATCTCATCTGATATACAGTGGTATTCGTACCATTGTGCAGTTGCATCTGATCTGATATACAGTGGTATTCGTACCATTGTGCAGTTGCATCTCATCTGATATACAGTGGTATTCGTACCATTGTGTAGTGCATCTGATCTGATATACAGTGGTATTCGTACCATTGTGCAGTTGCATCTGATCTGATATACAGTGGTATTCGTACCATTGTGCAGTACATCTGATCTGATATACAGTGGTATTCGTACCATTGTGCAGTACATCTGATCTGATATACAGTGGTATTCGTACCATTGTGCAGTACATCTGATCTGATATACAGTGGTATTCGTACCATTGTGCAGTACATCTGATCTGATATACAGTGGTATTCGTACCATTGTGCAGTTGCATCTGATCTGATATACAGTGGAACTCCCCGTGTCTGTGTTTAAGGCCTGAAGACCAGCTAACAATGAATTGGACATTCACCATACGTTAGACACATGTTCATAATAGCGTAAATCTTGCATACAGTGCAGGACAGAATGGACCTATTTTCACAATAGCATAGATGTGACATTCATTGCAAGACCGATATGAAGTTCACAGTGGCATAGATTTGACTTTCATCATAATTTTATGATAGAACTGAGTTCACAATAGCATAGATGTGACATTCATTGTAAAACAGACCTGTGTTCACAATAGCACAGAGCTAACATTCAGTGTAGAACAGATCTGAAGTTCACAATAGTAAAGACCTGTGTTCACAATAGCACAGAGCTAACATTCAGTGTAGAATAGATCTGAAGTTCACAATAGTAAAGACCTGTGTTCACAATAGCACAGAGCTAACATTCAGTGTAGAACAGATCTAAAGTACACAATAGCAAAGATCTTAAGTTCACAATGGCATAGAATAAAAAAATAAAAAGACAGTCGAATCAGTCTACTTTACAAAGACAAAATTATCACTTTTCACAACGACAGTGCCTCAGTTTCAAACATCACTACGGTTCTCTCTGTGGTAAAGTCTGGTACCTTTCTTCAAATTTAGGACATTGTTGTTGAATTTTTACGGGCACCACGCCACACAATAGACGATTTTCAAAAATAACTCCCGTCCGGTTTGTACTGGTTGTGGAAGAGTGAATACCCTCGCTAAAACCTCTGACAAAAATTGCAGGGGCCAATCACTAGCGAGGGGTGTGCGGGAAACACTTTGACATGAGCACGTGTTTCCCACACACCCGGCCCTCTTCTACAACCAATACAAACCCGATGGAGGTATTTTTGGAATTGGTCTATTACTACACACTATGACCATACTTTTCCCTTTTGCTTGTGGTGGGTAGAGCGGTGGACAGTTGATACCAAGCAGTCAGTGAGGGAGGCTGCTACTTGACGTGTGACATTGTGCCTGAAGCCGACTTGACCTGTAACAACGTTCATACCCATTATTTTAAACACATACATACATACAAGTCAAAGAATGTTTCATTAGGGGGGGCGAGATATTTCTCATATATATCTCTCATGAGATAGAGAGACAGACAGACAGACAGACAGGAGAGACAGAGAGAGAGAGATAGAGACAGAGAGAGAGACAGAGAGAGAGAGAGAGAGAGAGAGAGAGAGAGAGAGAGAGAGAGGCTGGGGGGGGGGGGGGTGGAAGATTATTTACATACATACAAGTCAAAGAATGTTTTATCAGGGGGAAGGGAGAGAGAGAGAGAGAGAAAGAGAGAGAGAGAGAGACAGAGACAGAGAGAGATAGAGAGACAGACAGACAGGCAGGAGAGACAGAGACAGACATTCAAATTGCCAATGGCCCAAAAGTGTGTTGTCCTGTGTGGAAAGTGAGGCCACGGAGTGCCTTAACCTTAGCAAAGTACTGAAACTCTCAACGCCATTTCAGCAAGGAAAAGTAATCCTGCCAAGGTCCCTGCTCTCTGTAAACAGTCTAGGGCCGATGTGCATGAGAAAGTTATCTTCTTCTTCGTTCATGGGCTCAAACTCCCACGGTTTTAACATGTATGACCGTTTTTACTCCGCCATTTAGACAGCCGTGCACCGCTTTCGGGGGAAGCATGCTGGGTATTTTCCTGTTTCCATAACCCATCAAACTCTGACATGGATTACAGGATCTTTCCTTGTGCACTTAGTCTTGTGCTTGCGTGTACTCACGAAGGGGGATAAGGCGCTAGCAGGTCGGCACATCAGTTGACTGATTTAACTCCTAACTGGCTCCCACCCGTTTGGTAACTTTCTCATGCACACCAGCCCAGGTCACAAAGTAGAAACCCCCTTTTAGGACCTCCAAAAAATGAGAAAATCAGGTCTAGAAAAGGAGGCAGTCTTAAATTGGCTTTGACACTTTTCTTTCTTTTTTTGCTGTGAGTAGTCTTGGATATCATTATTTCTTAGTGTGCCACAATAATGTCAACTGGGAGGGCGGTCTTAAAGGGCTGTTCAACTGTATTGATGACAAACCTTGTTCATGATACTCGTCTCGGAGAGGTCAGAGAGGTCAGAGGCCACGATGGAGACGTGTGCGGGGGTGAAGGTTTGCTCGGCGACACCCTTGTGTGTGGAGATCCTGGCTCGCGTCATCGGCTTCGTTGATTCGCCAATCCTGCACACATCATCAAAACACTTCCAAGTTACGAAAGAACTTTACTAGCAGAGTTTTGAAGTTAACTGTAAAGGCTTGGCTCGATACCCCCCCCCCCCCCCCCCCCCCCCCCCCCCCCCCCTCGTCATGGGCTCGGTTGACTCACCAAATCTGCACACAGCAACACAACAGTTCCAAGGAAAGAACGAACGAAAGAACATTCCTAGCAGGGATTTGAAGTTAAACTTGCAGCCCCCGTCAACCAAACCACTCAGCCTACTCACCCAAACCAGTCTAGCAACCAAAACCAAGGTGCTCACCCAAACCAGCATACCCACCTAAAAAAGTCCATTATCCCAAACCGGCTTACTCACCTGAACCAGCATACTCACTCATTTATCCAAACCAGTGTACCCACTCAAACCAGCATACCCAGTCAAAGTCTAGGGCTGACATACCCACTCAAACTAGCGTACTCACCTAAACCAGCATACCCACCCAAACCAGCGTATATACTCACCCAGACCAGCCTCCCCACCCAAACCAGCATACTCACCCAAACCAGCCTACCCACCCAAACCAGCATACTCACCCAAACCAGCCTACCCACCCAAACCAGCATTCTCACCCAAACCAGCATAATTATCCACCCAAACCAGTGTACTCACCAGACGATGTAGACAAACTTGACGGTGGTGATGTCATCCACTCTGTCCGTGACGCGATACAAGCCGTACATGGGGGCGTCAGACGCTAGGAAAGCTTTCAGTTCTGACAAATCCCCCTCTCCGCTCCCCACCAGGTCAATGGGACCCTTGGGGCTGTTCTCCCTGTAACCTGGTAACAAGTACAGGACCATGAGTGACTGTCTTAATTCAGTTCAGCACAACTGTATTATCTAAACAAGGTACAGTGGAACTCTCCTTTTTAATTATATTTAGTCAAGTTTTGACTAAATATTTTAACATCGAGGGGGAATCGAAACGAGGGTCGTGGTGTATGTGCGTGTGTGCGTGTGTGTGTGTGTAGAGCGATTCAGACTAAACTACTGGACCGATCTTTATGAAATTTGACATGAGAGTTCCTGGGTATGAAATCCACATACGTTTTTTTCATTTTTTTGATAAATGTCTTTGATGACGTCATATCCGGCTTTTTGTGAAAGTTGAGGCGGCACTGTCACGCCCTCATTTTTCAACCAAATTGGTTGAAATTTTGGTCAAGTAATCTTCGACGAAGCCCGGACTTCGGTATTGCATTTCAGCTTGGTGGCTTAAAAATTAATTAATGACTTTGGTCATTAAAAATCTGAAAATTGTAAAAAAAAATAAAAATTTATAAAACGATCCAAATTTACGTTTATCTTATTCTCCATCATTTGCTGATTCCAAAAACATATAAATATCTTATATTCGGATTAAAAACAAGCTCTGAAAATTAAATATATAAAAATTATTATCAAAATTAAATTGTCCAAATCAATTTAAAAACACTTTCATCTTTTTCCTTGTCGGTTCCTGATTCCAAAAACATATAGATATGATATGTTTGGATTAAAAACACGCTCAGAAAGTTAAAACAAAGAGAGGTACAGAAAAGCGTGCTATCCTTCTTAGCGCAACTACTACCCCGCTCTTCTTGTCAATTTCACTGCCTATGCCGTGAGCGGTGGACTACGAGTATACGGTCTTGCTGCGTTGCATTGCGTTCATTTTCATTCTGTGAGTTCGACAGCTACTTGACTAAATATTGTATTTTCGCCTTACGCGACTTGTTAAAGACTACCTCCTTTTTAAGAACCTGTTTGTTCAGACGTTCTGTTCCCAAGCTCTGTAAAGTTACACCCCATTTTAAGACCCCCTCCTTTCTAAAGAATCTTCAAATTAAAAAAATAAACAATCACGTACATAATGCACATTTAAATAAATCAACAGCTTAATCAACAACAATCACAAAATTCGCTATACATAATAATGGAACAATGTCGCACACACACACACAGGCACGCACACATGCATGCATGAACGCACACACACACGCACGCATGAACGCACACACGCACGAACACACACACACACAGGCATGTGCAGGGTTTTCTACCAAGGAAACAAAGACACATGACGTTACCTGCGAGCACCCAGCTGAGAGGGCTGGTGTCGTTGCGGACGTTGGCGACGGCCTCCACCACGGCAGGATCCACATCCACAGGGGCGCCCCCCTGGGAGACCGCGGACACACCGAACTTGGCGCGGTTGTCCCGGCTGGGGAGCTGTGTCTGCGTGAAGCCGCGCATCTGCCGCCCCTCTGTCGACTCCAGCACTTTGGACTTGGTGCCGGACGTCTCTTCCAGCTGTTGTCACAGGCAGACAGTATTCAGTATATAAACTGCATGATGGGGTAGACATGTGTATATAACTGTACCAACAGGACTTGGTGCCGGACGTCTCTTCCAGCTGTTGTCACAGGCAGACAGTATTCAGTATATAAACTGCATGATGGGGTAGACATGTGTATATAACTGTACCAACAGGACTTGGTGCCAGACGCCTCTTCCAGCTGTTGTCACAGGCAGACAGTATTCAGTATATAAACTGCATGATGGGGTAGACATGTGTATATAACTGTACCAACAGGACTTGGTGCCGGACGTCTCTTCCAGCTGTTGTCACAGGCAGACAGTATTCAGTATATAAACTGCATGATGCAGATGGGGTAGACATGTGTATATAACTGTACCAACAGGACTTGGTGCCGGACGTCTCTTCCAGCTGTTGTCACAGTATATAAACTGCATAATGGGGTAGACATGATAACTGTACCAACAGGAACGTGCAAGTGCATGTGCTCTGTAGGAATAAGTGCAGGGTAGGACAGCGTTGGATGTGGTAATAATTAACTCACACGCACTCAGAATCGTTTGTCTCTTCCAACTGTTACAGGCAATTAAGTATTCAGTATATAAACTGCATGATTGGATAGATATGTGTATACTGTACTGACAGGAACGTGCAAGTGCGTGTGCTCTGTGGGAATAAGTGCAGGGTAGGACAGCGTTGGATGTGCTTATTAACTTAATTCTATTCATATGCAATCAGAATCTCTCTTGTTACAAGCGTACTCTGACTCGGGACATTTATACCTCGTTCATTCCTCACACTAACACAAGGGCCGAGGGGCACCAATCAAAAGTAGGTGCCACCCAAACGGGAGAGACCAAACCACGTGGTCCGATTCGTTAAAATCGGTAAATGTCTCATGCCCCTCTTCCCTGCTGTTACCTGCTGCAGGATACAGTCGTCAGCAAAGTCTTCCTTGTTGCCCGACTCCACAAAGAGATGATAGGGAGAGAACATGGCCTCGGCTTCTCCTCTCACCACCCCGTACCGACCCCTCTTCCCAACTGGCACCTTGTCCCCGATCCTGTAAGACAAGACAGCAGTGATAGCAATACGCGTACATTTCTTGTGTGAAATTCAACCCCACAAAGAGATGATAGGGTGAGAACATGGCCTCCCCTCTTCCCCACCGGTAACTTGTCTCCGATCCTGATAGACAATTTGATGATAAACTAAATATATTTTTAATTATCAAGACAAAGACAGCACAACCAAGCAGTCAAACCTACGGAGGCATCTTTGGGACGGCATTCAGGGGGAGAAAAAGAAGAAAAGAAATAGCAAACAACAAACACAAAAAAATGAAAAAGAGAGAGAAAGGTCCAACCCTGAAGTAGGGGGGTGGGGTGGGGTGGGGGGGGGGGGGTGATAGACAAGACAACAGTGATAGTAATGCATTTCCTTGTTCAATATTCAACACCACAAAGACGTAATGTCGGTCAAAACATGATTTTCTCCTCCCCTCTCACCCCCTTGTCCCTGATCCTAAGAAATTAGCAGATCTACACGAAAGTGATTTTGTTTTATTTTAATCAAATCGTTCTCCCCAAACCAGGGATGGTCTGATTTACTGCAGCTTTTTGTTTGATTTTGTTTAAGTTTCAAGCTTAAAAGGCATCACGCAGACACACACATGCACAAACACAATATTCTTAATAAACAAACATTAAATAACAGAGTGAAACTGAACAAAGGATGAAACAATAACATCAGCACGGTGAAAAACCCTATTTTCTCACATTTTCTGTCAATGAAGTCTATAGACTGTTGGAATCTTAAAAGGGGGTCTCAGTGACTGTTGCAAACAAAAAATTTGATTTTGCACTGACCAGCTCAAGTTCCCATGGCAACAATGTAATTTCTCCGATTGAGATAATAAAGTTAATTTGATCTGATATGAATGGAACAAAAAGAAAAACAAAACAAGGACACTGACCATCTGAAGTAGACGAACTTGACGGTGGTGGACATGTCGAACTGTGTCTGGTAGCGCCCCAGAGCGTACATCACTTGACCCTCGTCCAACATGTCGCTCAATTCGGCCGTCAACTGACCCACCTGCAGCGTCTGCACACAGCGTCACAAATACAGTGGAACCCCCTTTCAAGACCCCTAAACCCCCCCCTCCCCGATTGACCCCACTTGCAGTGTTTGAAAACAGATCTTTGAAGGTCCTTCATTGACCCCACTTGCAGTGTTTGAAAACAGATCTTTGAAGGTCCTTCATTGATCCCACTTGCAGTGTTTGAAAACAGATCTTTGAAGGTCCTTCATTGACCCCTCTTGCAGTGTTTGAAAACAGATCTTTGAAGGCCCTTCATTAATCCCACTTGCAGTGTTTGAAAACATTAACAACATTGCAAATACTTCACTTAACCCATCTGATAATCAATGAATTAATAAACATACATTATATCTGTTTGTAATGTTTTTGACTTGGTAAATAACTCCAAGAATAACAATAACAATAACACTTTATCGTCCATTAATATGACGTTATATCAAAATGGACATTTTTCTTCGACACAGCCTGCCTCTAAACGATTGTAACTACACATTTATTAAGAACTATTACGACATTCAATAATAAGGCAAAAACATAAAATACATAGGTTCACATAAACATGAATGTTTAAATTCTCTCTGCAGTCACAGTCTGTTTATTTGTTGCAAAGAGTCTAAGAGGAGGGATGAAATAGCCTGATGGCAATGTAAGAGATGGTATTTCCCAACTCATTTACACTGGAACTGGAAGGACTGCACCTATAAGACACATCCTTGAACTGCAGGGGATATTGCATAACATGAAGCTTTTGTTCTTTGTCTTTTAATTACATTAGGAGAGAAAAGAAAGCAACAGCTACCATTTTGCGCAGAGAACGACTTCGATTATCAACTGATTCACTGCGTTAATCGGGAAACAGTAATCCAGTAGTGTCACTGTGGTTCTCTGGCATTGTTCTGACCCCTAGCTGGGTCGACTGCATGCATGTCCCCTAGTTTTGACATTTAGGAGGTCTTCTGACAAAACAATGTTGTTGTAGCCATGACATCTGGACCTTTACATATTACATATTGGACCTTTACATAATACATATATTGGACCTTTACATATTATCAATCCAGGTCCTTTACTTCTTCTTTCATGGGCTGAAACTCCCACGTTCACTCATATTTGTGCACGAGTTGATTTTTACCTGTATGATCGTTTTTACCCTGCCATTCAGGAAGCATACACTGATTTCGGGGGAAAATCCAGGTCAACCTGACCTATTGTACTCAGTCTACAGCCCTGAAAGTCCAACAAATGGTGTACTCGCCTCTGGCTAATGATTCTGAAAATTTACTAGCCAGAGAGCAAACTTTACTAGCAAAATCAACAATTTATTTCAGCAACTTTACTTGCATTTGGCGAGTATAGATGAACATTTCTACTCGCCAGTTACATGTTTCTCTACTCGTCATGGCGAGTAAAATACTTGCCACTTTCAGGCCTGGTCTAAGAACAAAGTCAGCTACATACCTGGATGCGGTTTGGATTTCCGTCAACAAGAGCAAAGTCAGCTACGTACCTGGATGCGGTTTGGATTTCCGTCAACAAGAACAAAGTCAGCTACGTACCTGGATGCGGTTTGGATTTCCGTCAACAAGAACAAAGTCAGCTACGTACCTGGATGCGGTTTGGATTTCCGTCAACAAGAACAAAGTCAGCTACGTACCTGGATGCGGTTTGGATTGCCGTCCACATGTCCACACAGAATGTACTTGTCATCAGTGGTATCGCTGCGTACCGACGCCATGGCTTCTTGAAACGCCGTCCCGTCCACTACTTCTATCGTTGTCGCCATTGCTGATTCCCTGTCAGTGCTGTTGCAGTTATGACAGCAAATATCAAAATACAAAAATAACAATAGAAAGATGTCCAAAAATCTGAGAAAATCAGGCCTTAAAAAGAAGGGGGTCTTAAAATGGGGGTAAATTTACAGAGGTTCTGGACAGAAAGTCTGAGAAAACAGCTGGGTCTTAAAAGGGTGGTTCCACTGTAATCAAATCGCTTTCCACAGGTCAAGAAGTCAGCCGTCCATTTGGACAGTTTGAGATTAGCGGCCCTGTGTCCGGTGGGGTAGGGGTAAACATTTAACCCATCTCTCATGTCAACTTATGTCTATATCCAGTATCAATACAACTGTCAAGTCCCAGCATCAAGTTCACACGATCTAAAAAATGTCTGCTGAAGATAATTTCCCTGGTCTTAGCGCAGTCAGGCACCACACTTCCTCCATGTCACCCAGTGTCACTTCTTGAGACAACCGGCAAACCGGCAACGTTTCAGCTCCTTAAACAACATTAGCTTCCTCTATGGAGGTCTCCCTTTTGCGTACTTCGGAGCGGTGTCACGTGATACGCAGAAATGGGTTGGAGGGCAAGAAGCGGAACGGCTAGTAGCGTCAGTGCGCCGCTCGATGATTCGGGAGTGTTTTAATTGAATAATGTCAAAATCAGGAACAAAAACGGTCGACCAGCCAGAAGAGAAGTACATTACATCATTGAGTGACGTTGCTAAAGTGCGATACTTGGAGAAATTGACCGAAGCTCTTTAGTTTCAGACTACATATAATTTCTGCTTCAGTGTGTGTGCATGAGTTTTCATTTTGTTATTATTCAAGAACTTGTAGTTCTATTTCTAACTTTGTATGTTTATGTGTGAAGCTCTTTAGTTTTAGATTACCTATTATTTCTGCTTCAGTGTGTGTGAGTTTTCATTTCATTGTTATTCGAGAAATGGTATTTCTAACTTTGTATGTTTATGTTTGGAGAAGCGATTCTTTTTCCTTTTTGGGATCAAGTCTGGTGTCTGCTTTAGTGCTTACTTTGATATTACCTTAGAACATTTATTGTGAACCTGTAAATGTGTAATGTGTGTGTGTGTTTTTTGTTCTTCTTTTTTATTTTTTCTATTTCTTTTTACTTTAGTGCTGCTGAAGACAGTAACTAAAAATTTCCCTGAATTCAGTGTTACGTGTTTTTTGTTTTTAATTTTTATATATATGTTGACAATGACAGTTCAGTTAAATAAAGCGTTGAACACATTATATGTATTTTAATTTTTATCAATCTGTCACTCTGTGAATGTGAAGCTGGTGTGAGTGTGATATTTAACACATTACTTTTGATTTGTACCTAATCTCTGCCTTTGTTAGCTCCAGTAGGTGTGTTTTCAACAGTTTTGTTCAATTTTGTGAAACGTTACTGTTTTGAGACAAACCAGACACATATTTTTCCGTTTAGGACAGCTGGGCTCAACATATTAACTTTGTTGACTAAACAAAGGAGCCATTACACAGATACACACTCATTCTGACAATCACTCACCAGATTCTTCACAATTAAGAAATGTCTCAGATAAGACACACGCAAGCTTAAAAAAAAAGTCTTAAGAACAAAAACGTTACTGCAACAACAATGTATTTATTAGTTCTTACTAAAATCACATGCTTCAATAAAAAAAAAGCATAAACTGTACAGACATGCTAACCAGCACTGATTAAGGCACACACTTGGAGTCAAAAAGCTATGGCATCAACATAAGCAGTGTTGAATCTGTTTCAAATTGCACACTTCAGTCAAAAAGCTATGGCATCAACATATGCAGTGTTGAATCTGTTTCAAATTGCACACCAGTCAAAAATCACATGTCTGACAATGAGTGAATTAGTGTTTCCAATCAATGAACGGTAACTGTTTACATTAAAAAGTGAAAAAAAAGTGAAAAAAAAGAAAAGAACTGTACACACACACACTTGGCATCAGATCTCAAAATCAAATAAGAATAGTGTTGAGTCTTGAAAATGCTTTGAATTATACACACTTGAGCCAGGAAGCAAAAAAAGGAACTACACTCATGCCAGCCAGCACAAGTCATACAGATACCTGTACACAAGTCAAATCAATACTGTGTTTCAGGTTTGGCATCCTGCACATAAACAGTTTTGTTTCTGTTTTAAATCACACACTTGTCAATAAACTATACAGACATGCTAACCAGCATTGATTAAGGCACACACTTGAGTCAAAAAGCTATGGCATTAACATAAGCAGTGTTGAATCTTGTTTCAAACTGCACATTTCAGTCAAAAAGCGAGTGAATCGGTGTTTCAATCATCAGCAAAATTAATACTGCTGTTGAGTAAATCTCGGTGTCTTCCTCCAGCGTCGACTTTCGGAATTCTGAAAAATGCAAGAGCATTTTCCTTGTTGCTTCGGCTTGTGCAACCGATTATGCAACAAGTATTCACCATCTTGAATGAAATTTAGCCAAATCGTCGACGCAAATACGGAATCGCCGCAGCGAAACTACGCGATCGGCACCACGCTTCCATGTTTTCGCTAAGCGGCGCGGTGGCTTCTTGCCCTCCAAGCCCCGGTGCGCACGAAGTGATGACGTCAATAGGGAGACCTCCATTCTCTATCTCATTGTCACGACTCACAAGTTCGTGTGTGTGCCATTGCGTGTGTGTGTGTGTGCGTGCGTGCGTGTTTGTGTGAACATTTACTCTGTTTCTGTACAAACAGTTTCGTGTTTAGCGATGGTGACGAATTCCACTTCCAAGTCCAAGGCTCTCAAATGATCACAACAGCGCAACAGTCCGAAAACATTTTTCAAACAGGAATGAAAACGTGTTTCAAACCGAATGCTGCATCCAAATACCTAATCTGTTTCAAACGAATGCTCTCCTTGTGTAAAAGAAAGTGTTGCATTTCTTACTGTCGAATAAAACGAAAGAAACTTACCTTAAAATCTGCACAGACTGACAAAATCACACTTTTTAGCAGCCGACAGCCACACCTTGTTTTAATACCCTTAGAGTGGTTTCCCTTCGAAACTTCCGGGTTCGAGGACAAAACTGTGGATCGGATCTTTAGTGCACTAAAAATAAACGAAAGAACAGATTTCAGAGACTATAGAGTCTCTGCAGATTTTATGTTGCATTCTTCTTCCTGGCATGGTCCATTACATAAAATCCAAAGCAAGTGTATGTTCGTGTGGATGTGTGTGTGTGTGTATTTGTGCGTGAGTGCCCCCCCGTCTGCTTCGAGGCTTTTTTTTCGGTTTCAGTTGGTGTGTGTGTGTCAGTGTGTGTGTATGTCAGTGTGTGTGTGTGTGCCGTGTGTCAGTGTGTGTGTGTCGTGTGTGTGTTTTCAGGGTGGTGTGTGACTGAGTGTGTGTGCCACGGTGTGTGTGTCAGCAGTGCATGTCACGTGTCTCAGTGGCACAGTGTGGCTGAGTGTATTTGTGTGTCACGTGTGTGAGTGTGTGTGTATGTGTGAGTCTCTCTCTCTCTCTCTCTCTCTCTCTCTCTCTCTCTCTCTCTCTCTCTCTCTCTCTCTCTCACACACACACAACGGAACACACTGGATGAAGTAACCATGGCCATCATCTTCAGCATAGGCAATCGAGCAATGTTGACAAAGAATAACACTACTGAGACGGGCGCAGTGGCCTAGTCGGGTAAGACGACTGACGACAATGATCCCAAACAGAAAGTCAGTCGTGGGTTCGAATCCCGGCCGCTGCCGCCTGGTGGGTTAAGGGTGGAGATTTTTTCGATCGCCCAGGTCAACTGATGTGCAGACGGACCTGCCAATGCCTTATCATCACCTCATTTACATTATATACACGGCGTGTGGTTTTAGAGCGGCGATATTGATCATGTTTTTGTTGCCATGATGACGACACATTGCGTGCGACACATCAAAATTCGATTTTCGAAAAAACCCAAAAAACTGTCAAGATTTAGATTTGCCGTTTGGTCCCGGCTGTTTAGCGATGTTTCAGTTCAGGGTCAAGGTCACTTCAAAATAAGTATACAATCCAACTTTGAAGAGCTCCTGTGACCTTGACCTTGAAGCAAGGTAAATCAAACTGCTATCAAAAGATGGGGCTTACTTTGCCCTATATATCATCTATAGGTGAGGTATTAAATCTCAAAAACTTCAGAGAAAATGGGAAAAATGGGAAAAATAGCTGTTTTTTAGACAACATTTATGGCCCCTGCGACCTTGACCTTGAAGCAAGGTCAAGATGCTATGTATGTTTTTTTGGGGCCTTGTCATCATACACCATCTTGCCAAATTTGGTACTGATAGACTGAATAGTGTCCAAGAAATATCCAACGTTAAAGTTTTCCGGACGGACGGACGGACGGACGCCGGGACGGACGGACGGACGACTCGGGTGAGTACATAGACTCACTTTTGCTTCGCATGTGAGTCAAAAAACCAAATCTACAAAAACTCACTGAGCCCCTCTAACAAAAACTAGTCTACAGAACCCAGTCCACAAAAACTAATCTACGAGAACCAATCTACGAAAACTAATCTATGAGAACCAATCTACGAAAACCAATCTACGAGAACCAGTCTACGAAAACCAGTCTACGAGAGCTAATCTACGATAACCAGGATACGAAAACCTAGCTAGAAAACCCATCTACAAAAACCTAGCTAAAACGATAACCCACTAAAAAACCCGTCTACGAAAACCCCATCTAAAAAGAACTAACTGAATCTAACTACACCCCTCTAAAAAAGAACTAACTGAATCTAACTACACCCCTCTAAAAAGAACCCCGTCGCACACTCTGCCATCCTGCAAACCACAGAATGCACGCCGTAAGCATACGTAAACAACTCAACAATTTCAACTACCACAAACTAACTCTTTGAACAACAAAACATCATTCTTATCAAATAACATACCTACAATACCGTTCTCTCAAACGGTTTTCTAAAGCATTCAATAAACAAAAGTTTTCCCAAACATTCAACTCACAAAACAGTCTTCATGAACATTCAAATAAATCCTTCCCCAAGCAGCATACTCTTCTTCTCACTGCTTACCCATTTACAGAAAGAAAATTGTATTAACCTACCAGCAAAAGAATTCCTCACATCCCAAAGGAATTCAGCCTGTGACCAAACATGTCACACCGGGCGTCCAGAAAACACACGCACAAAAATATACGTTGTCTTTCTTCAGAATTCCAAGCAGAAAGAAAGTCTCAGTAGGCCCCAGGCCCCAACATCCCAAATGCCTGCGTCACAAGGTTAACACACTTCGACTCGAGGGGTGTCGAGTACCTTTATTTTCTCTACTTGGTGTTTAACATCACCTTCAACTATTCAAAATTAGATCGCGGCGGAGAGAAAAAGAGAGATGGAACAAAGTCACCCGTCAACCGTTTCCCGTTCACAAAAACATCAATCACAATTTTACTCCAGAAACTTATACCAAAAAACAATCGTTTTACCTATGCAAATTTAAGAATCGGCTCTTCCGCGAGACCATTCTAATAACAAGTCGCGTAAGGCGAAAATACAATATTTAGTCAAGTAGCTGTCGAACTCACAGAATGAAACTGAACGCAATGCCATTTTACTCGTAGCATCGTCAGGCCACTGCTCATGGCAAAGGCAGTGAAATTGACAAGAAGAGCGGGGTAGTAGTTGCGCTAAGAAGGATAGCACGCTTTTCTGTACCTCTCTTTGTTTTAACTTTCTGAGCGTGTTTTTAATCCAAACATATCATATCTATATGTTTTTGGAATCAGGAATCGACAAGGAATAAGATGAAAGTGTTTTTAAATTGATTTGGACAATTTAATTTTGATAATAATTTTTATATATTTAATTTTCAGAGCTTGTTTTTAATCCGAATATAACATATTTATATGTTTTTGGAATCAGCAAATGATGGAGAATAAGATAAACGTAAATTTGGATCGTTTTATAAATTTTTATTTTTTTTTACAATTTTCAGATTTTTAATGACCAAAGTCATTAATTAATTTTTAAGCCACCAAGCTGAAATGCAATACCGAACCCCGGGCTTCGTCGAAGATTACTTGACCAAAATTTGAACCAATTTGGTTGAAAAATGAGGGCGTGACAGTGCCGCCTCAACTTTCACGAAAAGCCGGATATGACGTCATCAAAGACATTTATCAAAAAAAATGAAAAAAACGTTCGGGGATTTCATACCCAGGAACTCTCATGTCAAATTTCATAAAGATCGGTCCAGTAGTTTAGTCTGAATCGCTCTACACACACACACACACACACACGCACGCACACACGCACACACGCACGCACATACACCACGACCCTCGTTTCGATTCCCCCTCGATGTTAAAATATTTAGTCAAAACTTGACTAAATATAAAAAGTTGCGGTGGCGCAAATGCAGAGTTACACGATCCACGGCGTGGAACTGGTGTCCCACAATTTTCTGAGCATTCAGTTAAACTCGATGAGACTAGCCATGCTTTCAATGAGGGTCACCATGGGGGGGGGGGGGGGGGGTCTGTGCACGTGCACGTTGAGGCCAAAAGTGCCATGCACGGTGATCCACGGTGCACGTTACGAAAAAGCTCCATGCACGGTGCACGCCACAGAACTTATATTAGACAGAAGGGACAAGCGCCTCTTCGGTATGTTCCGGCAATTTCCGTGAGCGTTCGGGGCGCCATTTTGAAACTGCTGAAGAAGCATGGCGAGTACCAGTACTGGCAGTAGGTTTTCTGAAAACAAAACGAAACGCGGAGCGTGTTACTGTTGTGTTATGTGTGTGTGTGTGTGTGTGTGTGTGTGTGTGTGTGTGTGTGTGTGTATGTGTGTGGTGTGTGTGTGTGTGGGGGGGCCTGTGTGTGTGTGCGTGCGTGCATGAGTGCGGCGTGCGTACGGTGCCAATGTGTGTCAGGTGTGTGTGTGTGTCTGTTTGTAAGAAAGAGAGAGAGAGAGAGAGAGAGAGAGAGAGAGAGAGTGTGTGTGTGTGTGTGTGTGTGTGTGTGTGTGCATGAGTTTGTGTGTATGTTTGTGTGTGTATGAGTGTGTATGTGTGTTTGTTTGTAAAGGTGTGTTCTGATGTCCGTCTGTCAGTCTATGTGCGTACACAGTGATGAGTGTGTTTCAGTTGTGTGTACTGAGATTTGTGTGTGTGTGTGTGTGTGTGAGCCTGTGTGTGTGTGTGTGCGTGCGTGCATGCGTGCGTATGTAAATGTGTGTGTGTGCCGTGTGTGTTTGTAAGAGAGAGAGAGAGAGACAGAGAGAGAGAGGTGGGTTTGTGTATGTGCGTGTGCGTAAGTGTATGTCAGTACGGTGTGTGTATATGTGTTTGTTTGTAAAGGTGTGTATGTCCGTCTGTCTATATGTGCGTATGGGTGTGTAGTGTTTTGTGTGTATGAAGTTTGAGTGAGAGAGTGAGTGAGTGCGTGTGAGTGAGTGTGTGCGTGTGTGACTCAAGTTTAGTGTGTGTGTGTGTGTGTGTGTGTGTGTGTGTGTGTGTGTGTGTGTGTGTGTCTGTGTCTGTGTCTGTGTGTGTGCCTGTGTGTGTGTGTGTGTGTGTGTGTGTGTTTGAGAGAGAGCGGAGAGAGAGAGAGAGAGAGAGAATGTGGTTATTTATGTGTGAGTGCGTGCATGCATTCGTGCGTGTGTCAGTGTGTTTGTGTATGTGTGTTTCTGTGTAAGAGAGAGAGAGAGTGAGAGAGACAAGACAAGACAAGACAAAATCTTTATTATCGAGGGTAATAGATAAGCAAGAATATTGCTTTTTACATCCAGCCCTCGCCCTAATATAGGGTCAACAAGAACAGAAAACAATATAATCAAAGAATTATCACATCAAACTTAATACATTATAACTGTATATACAGATAAAAATTTTAAAAATAAATTGTCATGCTGCATTTTAAGTACAATTTCCAAGTGTCAATTTTTAACATAACTTAATTTAGATCTGCATATTATTATAATTTTGTTTAACATGCACATACATTTTAAATGAATTGATGAACCATTCAGCGCATGTTTAGTTGCATTATGTGCGACATATAATTTTTTTTGAAGCTGTCTGTGTTTGTTTTATGCTTAAGAAAAATAGGCAGTGAGTTCCATAGGACCGCACCTGAATAAAGAAGGCTTGATTTGAAAAGGTCAATACGTGGAGTCGGTGTTATGATTTTTAGTCTGTTATAGTTCAAAATAAAATTATCACGTAATGTCTCCGGTGCATATCCTGACATCACTTTATGCATCATAACACCTTTATTATACATTAATCTTATAGTGGGGCTCGTATGTTGCAGACGCACTCATAAATCATTCACATCTTGCAACAAACATCATACTTTGTGGTATTGTTCCTTATAATTATTTAAGGGATTTCAGATACAGAGCCACTTCAGAAATCGTTTTTTTTGTCTTTGATAGGGAATAAAAGGCTGCATTTACAGCAGACGAAATTCGTACCAAAAGCGCTCAGCAGTAAATATTCCCAACTCAGCAAATGTAAAATTCAATGGTTTACCATGCACCAGAAGTTGTCTGCTGATAACACATGCATGACATAAATACTCTTATGGGTATTATTGTGTTCTGGTATTTAATTTGATCGTTTTTAGAATTTTATATATCCGCAGCATGAAAATTCAAGATGGCGGCCTCCGCAACATTGCGTGTTTTGATTTGAGCGAAAACAACGTTTCTGAAGGTAAGTTTTCAAAAATACGCATCCATTCACCAATGTCACATCATTTTACTGTTTAATTCTCCCCTGGGGTCTGTTATTCATCGGGTGAAGCGCTGAAATGCAGAGTAATCTTGCAATAGCTCATCAGCTGGATTGTGATGCTGATAGATCTAGATCTATCTGTTGATTACAAGTAAGGAAATCATGATCGCCACGCTGGTGATTTTAAACAGATTAAACGAACTTTGAATAAAAGGCGAGGAGAAAGAGATTGTTCATGGTATGATAAATGATTAGTCCTGCCTACGTTAAGGACTTCCATAAGGTGGGGAGGGGTAGAGTCAAAAACTGAGTGAGGGTAGGCCAGATAGTAGGATGACCAGCTGGAGATAAAAACACTCTACTCCCCATGTCTTTACAGTGTTGTGATCAAACTTTCAAAGACGGTAGGTAACAGACAAAAGCATACAGTGTATGCTAATCAAATGAGATAAGTGGTTTTGAAAAATGAAGAGGTACCGCTCTTTGAGTTTTACAATTTTGGTTTGTTGCTTGTTTCTCATCCTTTTGCTTATTTTAAGTTGACCGTGCATTGGTGTGAATTTTATTTTTACAGGATATATACAAGAGTTACACCACATGCCGGTTCCTGGGAACAAGCGTTCTGCATTTATTCCGGTGCCACAGAAGGGAGCCGATTTCACTAGTACTACTGTATCAAGGTTTGTTACCTAATGCATCTTAACAGTAAGATTTTTTTATTTGTATTAATTGGAACATGTTTGCACATCATTTGTAAGCGACCTCTGTGAATTTGATGGGTTTAACGTACGAACCCTCACTATGGTCAACATTCTGTTAGCGACTGTTTGAAGCGAATAAATGTAGCAGTCAGAAAGATTCCAGAATCAGTTGGGTCACTGGAAACTGTGTTTGTTTGTTTTTTAACCTGAAACAGTAAGAATTATACGAATTCATGAAATACAATTTTCTTTCATTTTGGTCTGTTGTGTGAAGACTTGCTAACCCGGCTTTGACCGACTCTCTGAGATAGTAAACATTATTCAAATACATTCAAATAAAAATGTCACTTTTCATCTTTTGTGTGAAGGGTACCACAGGCTGATTTCCTGCACCATGGATGTAGAGGAGGCCAGACAGTCTGCTTCTCATTCCAGCTGTGTTGCGTTTTTTTCTGCTCGTGAAGTGTATCGCCACATTGCCAAAGCCATTGGCCAAGAGAAGTCACCCTGTCTGCCCATTTTGCATAGCCTTACTGGCTGTGACACTATGTCGTTCTTCAATGGTATTGGGGAATCAGAAGGCTTGGGAAGTATGGCAAGCATTTGAAGACGTCACTCAAACTTTCTTCAGGTTGTCTGCTCCTCTTTGTAAGCGGAGTACCACTGACAGGGCAGCACAAGAGCTTTTTGGTGTACATTTGCAGGACAATTCAGCAACGTACTGGGTGTAAACAGTGCTAGACGGTACCTCTTCAGTAAAAAGAGCTGCCAAATTGACCATAATCCCCTTACAAGTGAGGTGCTGCTGCAGGACATGAGATTGAGAAGAGCCATCTACCTATTAGACTTCCAAACTTTGTGGGCTGGCAGTTCAAGGCTGGAAAGTGGGAGTCATTCTGGACGAGCTTTCAAGAGGTATCCAGTGTGTGCCGAGAACTCATGAGGTGTGCCTGCAAGAAGAGCTGTACAACAAAACGCTGCAAATGCTGCTAAGAAGGACTGCAGAGCACAGCTCTCTGCAAATGTGCTTGCATGCCTGTGAAAACTGTCAGCATCTAAACTGTGCAAAAATATTATTGCACCCATTTTCATACCCCAACTCAAACTTTTATTCCTGTGTCATTTTATTCAAACTGTCTATGCCATTAAAGGCTCGCATCTTCGCTATCTGGCACATTTTTTTTAACATCATCATTTACGCCGTCAAAATAAGGATACCCTTGACGTGACAAAGAGATGTGACAAAAACTTCGGGTACCTTTTAAAAAGCCGACGACAATTCCTGAGGCACAACTGGGTCACTGTTGTATACGAAGAGAAAGTCAACTTGATTATCCATCCAGAACAGGTTGTTTTATTTCGCCATCTTGCATATTTCTAGTGTTGTGCCATTGTACTTACTGATGTATGTGTCGATCTCACGGATGAGATGTTTATGTGTCAAATTTGAGGGATACCCAAGTCAACTAAAATCCATGTATTTTAGCAATGACCAAGTGGGTTGCGTTGAAACTTTCAGGAATGTGTGTCTACGCACGAGGCGTAGTTCAACCGTTTGAGTACACTTTCAAATCTTCACGAAATAATATTTTAAAAACTGCCACAGGTTTGTTGACTTACATCCCACATATTTTTGACTTCGCATGTATATATGACAGATGGTTGTTTCAAGTACTGCCAAAGTTTCTTTTGAGTATAGACACTTGCCGGAATGTGCTAGTTGTGTAAACACATGAGAACAAACAACGTTTTCGAAATACAGCGATTATGAATTTTAGTCGACTTTTGAGTTGATACATTACATTTTTATCAGTTTTATTTTGGGGGTATCCTTATTTGGGCGGCGGTCAAATAACCCATGTAAAGGCCACCTTTTATCTTAAAAGTGTTCCAGTTAGCCAAGTTGAGTGCCCTCAATAGCATACATTGAATATAACAGCACAGGAATGAATGTTTTCGTTTTGGTATGAAAATTGGTGCAATATATTTATTTTTGCACAGTTTAGGTAATCCACAAATTCTTCAACCCTGCCACCCACACCGTCCAATCATTCTCTGCACCAACAATACATGTATTGTTTTGTTTAAAAATGTGTTTGTGTTAGTTTCTATTGCAAGAGAATGTCTTGTAGCATCAAAAATGCCTAAATACCCTTTTATTGGCGGCCATTTTGAAAATTGTAAAAAAAATACTGATTTCTTAATTTTTTCACGGTGGCTCTGTATCAGGTTTTGTTAAGCAAAAGCAAATGTCCATTTACGCCAAATTTGCTGTTAATCACATGAAGTGAAATATGCCTAACATACCCAACCGTTTACACTGGCGGCCATTTTGAAAAATTGTTTAAAAACTACCAATTTTTTTATTTTTCGCGATGGCTCTGTATCAGGTTTTGTTAAGCACATAAAACTCTTCATATTTGCTTAATTTGGTGTTTGTTGCATGATTTGAATGATTTTGCAACATAGGAGCCCCACTATTAAGAGAGAGAGAGAGAGAGAGAGAGAGAGAGAGAGAGAGAGAGAGAGAGAGAGAGAATGTGTATGTGCGTGAGTTTGTGTGTAGGGCCTATGTTTGTGTGTGAATGAGTGCGGTGTGCCAGTGTGTGTGTGTGTGTACCGGTGTGACTTGGGGTGTGTGTGCGTGTGTGCGTGTGTGTGTGTGTGTAAGAGACTGAGAGAGATACACGAGAGAGAGAGAGAGAGAGAGAGAGAGAGAGAGAGAGAGAGAGAGAGAATGTGGTTATTTATGTGTGTGCGTGCATGCATTCGTGCGTGTGTGTGTTTGTGTGTCAGTGTGTGTTTCTGTGTCTGTTAAGAGAGAGAGAGAGAGAGAGAGAGCCAGAGAGAGAATGTTACTAGTGTATGTGCGTGTGCGTGAGTCAGTTTGTGTGTAGGGCCTATGTTTGTGTGTGAATGAGAGTGTGTGTGTGTGTGGGGGGGGGGGGGGTGGGGGTGTATGTGTGTGAATGTGTGTGTGTGTGAGAGAGAGAGAGAGAGAGAGAGAGAGAGAGAGAGAGAGAGAGAGAGAGTGAGACAGAGAGAGAGAGAGAGACTGAGAGCGGATTTGTCCTTCGCTGGGGGTATGCAGTGCCTTCAGTTGGCATTGCACTTCTACTTAATTTTTATGTTGTTGTTTACAGCAGGCAAACACTTTGAAGTGCCGAACATGTGTTGCAATTTGACAGTAAAAATGACGGTGTAAAACGCAATCAGTCTCGTCGGTACGACTTCTGTCTTATGTGTGGTGCATGTTCAGTAAATGTCTAAAAGCACCGTCTTTGAAATACTCCTCGTGGTTGACAAGGACGTTAAACCTCAAATGTTATACATCAGCAAATCCTTACTACCGGTAAATTAGTAAGTAAATGGACCTGTTTTTATTCACACAGTAGGCTACGTAAACGTCAGGTCATAAACGTAAACAGAGACAAGGCACACCGTGCCGTGAGACCAAACTGCGCACTGCGTGTGTGTGTCGCTCGCCGCGATCGCTGGTCAGTCTCAGCATTAACAAGATGGCGGCCGGCCGAGCCAACCAGAACGCGTTTTTCGACCTCGCTAAGAGGGCTTGTCCCTTCTGTCTAATATAAGTTCTGTGGTGCACGCCGGACCTCTACGAGAATTTCCCCATTCCCATGCACGTTACGTCCAAAATGCCCATTCCCGGTGCACGTGGTAAAGCATCGCCCCCCTCTTCGATACACTGCCGATTTACCAATAACTAACATTCTTGTCTTGTTCTTGTTTTTTCCCTGTTTACATACTCTTTCAATAGCATGTTTCAGAGCAAATGAAATCGTTGTTCGAAAACACCAACACAAGACAAAGAAGAAATGGTTGAGTGAATGGTTCCAGTCCTGCAGCATGCCCAATACACTATAATGGTTCCGGCGCTTACGTGGAACGAAGAAGGAACCCCGAAGAACAGGAAGAACAAAAACACTCGCAAAAACGATCTGCGCATGCGTTCAATAAACCAGAAAAACAAGAAATATGGCGTGTTTGTGTGCCTGATGCAATCCTGGGGAAGGGCTCCTAATATGGACCGGCTCCTAATATGGACCACCTCCTGTTCTGACAAACTAACGGCGTCAGAGCGCTCAAAAAAGTTTTATTCGCTGTATGCACCCTCTCTGGATAACTTGCACATGTCAAAACAGTTGCAGAAACACAAATATCAAAACCGTTAGGCTTTTTCTCTTTGTTTCACTTTTGGCAGCGTTCACTCTAAATTTGCCGCCTAAAACGGACTCGTTTATTACGTACCACAGCCAAAGCATTTATCAAACAAAAATTGCTTTATATGACAGCTAAGACCGTATTTGTTACATTTTAGCCGTGTTGACCCCGATTTTCTACTGCAAATAAAAAATAATAGCAAATTCTCAAAGTATGTGCGAGTCCCCTAATATGTACCACCTTCAACAAATCGAAGAAAATGAAAGCTAAAGGCTATTTTCATTAATTTATTAGGAAGCTTGCTGGAAATAACCTATAACTAGCCCTCGAGATTTAAAAAAAATACAACAAAAAGTCTTCTTTTCGTGGAAGTTGATAATTTCACTTATGTTCACTCTGTTTTTGATAAGCTTCTTTAGTTTCCTGGTGTGCTTCAAATAATGCTCTCATCAACCCGAAACAGATAAATCTAAAGCATATTTTAATTAGTCTGACTTGTACACTAAGTTGTATCATGTTATTATGAAGTATATAGGGGGCATTTTACAGTGATTCGTGAAGGCCGCTTCACGGGTCCATATTAGGCGCCTAGGCTCCTAATATGGACCATTTGGGATTTTTTCTGTATTTAATTTTTGCTGAATGTCTATCAAAGCAATTTCACTCTAATTAGGCCTAACGGCCAGCCCTCGCCCTAATATAGGGTCAACAAGAACAGAAAACAATATAATTAAAGAACTATCACATCAAACTTAATACATTATAACTGTATATACAGATACAAATTTAAAAATAAATTGTCATACTGCATTTTAAATACAATTTCCAATGATAAAAAGTGTCAATTTTTAACATAACTTAATTTAGATCTGCATATTATTACACCCCCGGTATAGGGGTGTGTATAGGTTTCGGTCGATGTGTTTGTTTGTTTGTGTTCGCATATAGATCTCAAGAATGAACGGACCGATCGTCACCAAACTTGGTGAACAGGTTCTATACATTCCTGAGACAGTCCTTACAAAAATTGGGACCAGTCAAACACACGGTTAGGGAGTTATTGGTGGATTAAGATTCTACAAGGACTTATAGAGGGACATCGATGTGTTTGTTTGTTTGTTTGTGTTCGCATATAGATCTCAAGAATGAACGGACCGATCGTCACCAAACTTGGTGAACAGGTTCTATACATTCCTGAGACGGTCCTTACAAAAATTGGGACCAGTCAAACACACGGTTAGGGAGTTATTGGTGGATTAAGATTCTACAAGGACTTATAGAGGCACATATTAATGGTCAAAGGGAAATAACCTTCTCAGTTGGTGGCAGTGAGAATGGTTATTTCCCTTTGACCAACGGGGGTGTTTTTCCTACCTCGGAGGAATTTCTTGTTATAACTTTGTTTAACATGCACATACTGTCGTGTTTTTCCTTTCGTCACTCTCAGTCGCAAAGGAGACACAACGAGTAATGTAGGTTCTGTAGATTTATTAACAGCTGGAACAACGGTGACAATATCTCTCAGCACAGTGTAAGAAAGAACAAGTGCAAGACTGGTAAAGAACAACAATACGTGTGCGCAGCCCTACTTATATAGTTAATGGACATACGAGAATATTCGGGAAACATCGACACTAATCTGGTTAGATCTACACAGTTCCATCTGTTCGATGAGCGTCTACGCTTACGTCATGAGTGACTGCGCACTTAATCAAAGTAAGTTCTATAATGTTCTATATCCTTCCATTCGATTCCAGTGGTATCTAGCGATCTCCACAACACCTCCCCACCTAAACTGATGCTACTCCTCAAGCATCAACAGCAAAGTCTCTCTGTGGGTTTGCGTGTTCTCTTTGACCGTCTTGGATTGTCTGGTCCATACTCTGGAACGGATGGAGTACCTTTGGGTTTGGTCTGTCTCCGAGTTTGTGGCACAGTTTCCAAGATCTCCATGGGGTGATCTGTTACAAGTTCAGAAACAGTGTCCACTTCCTCACCAGGTTCATTGTCTTCCTCAGTGGTGTAGCGTGGCTGTAGCTGTTCCCAGTGTCGTCTCCATACTGGACCATGAGGAATGACCATGACGTTGAAGCAGCGAGTACCCAGAGACTTCTTGATGACTGCTGGTACCCATCGGGGTTGTTTGTCTCGGCGAGGTCCATGGTACAGAGCATACACAGGATCTCCGGCCTTGTACTGTCTGGTTACCTTGACGACAGCTTTCAAGTCTGGAGTCATCTGAGACTTGGATGCCTCCTTGGATTGCTTGCCCTGAGCGATGTGGGCTGGCGAGGGCAGCAGAGTGTCGATCCTTGTCCGTAACTGCCTGGAATTCAAGAGTTCACTCGGAGAGAAACCACAGGATGTCGGCGTTCTCCGGTACTGCATCAAGAACTCTTGAAGAGCACGCTTCGGTGGCAAAGAAGATTTTCTCAGTGCTTGTTTGAATGTCTGCACCAAACGTTCGGCGGCTCCATTGGTAGCAGGATGATATGGTGCCCCTGTCAGGTGCGTGATCCCCCGTTCCTTGCACCAGCTCTGAAATTCCTCAGAAGTGAAGGTCGGCGCGTTGTCAGTGACAAGTGTGTGAGGCAATCCAAAATGAGCAAAATCTTCTTCCAGCAGGTCTAGAGTGGCTCTAGAGGACGTGGATGACGTAGGATGAATGCATGGATACTTGGAGTAAGCATCCGTGATCACCAGCCAGTCTCTACCCATGAAGTTGATTGCATGGTCCAGGTGTAAGCGGCTCCACGGCTTTTCTGGTAGCATCCATGGGTGAACTGGAGGCTTGGATGGCTTGTTCTGATGTTCACCACACGAGTCACATCGTCGAGTAGCCATCTCAATAGCAGCATCGATACCGGGCCAGTAAACAGCAGTTCTTGCCAACTGTTTCATGCGTTCCATGCCGAAGTGTCCGAGATGCAGCAGATCAAGGATCTTGGACTGCAGGCTCTGTGGAATCACCACTCTCGATCCATGGACGAGGCATCCGTGGCAGATACTGAGAGAGTCCGACAACTTCCGGAACTTGTTGACATCTTCATTGATCTCAGCGTTCTTTGGTGGCCAGCCTTCACGGACGTAGCGCATCACAGTAGATATCACTGGATCTTTTCCTGACTCTTGACGGAGGATATTGGCATCCACAGGCTGGACTTGAAGACTGAGAACCTTGATGGCACACACCATGTCCATGTCTTCACCACTTTCCTCCCTGTCGAAGTCGATGTCATCTCCGTATGGCAAGGGAAGTAACTGTCGACGACGCCAGTTGTCGTGTTTTTCCTTTCGTCACTCTCAGTCGCAAAGGAGACACAACGAGTAATGTAGGTTCTGTAGATTTATTAACAGCTGGAACAACGGTGACAATATCTCTCAGCACAGTGTAAGAAAGAACAAGTGCAAGACTGGTAAAGAACAACAATACGTGTGCGCAGCCCTACTTATATAGTTAATGGACATACGAGAATATTCGGGAAACATCGACACTAATCTGGTTAGATCTACACAGTTCCATCTGTTCGATGAGCGTCTACGCTTACGTCATGAGTGACTGCGCACTTAATCAAAGTAAGTTCTATAATGTTCTATATCCTTCCATTCGATTCCAGTGGTATCTAGCGATCTCCACAACACATACATTTGAAATGAATTGATGAACCATTCAGCACATGTTTAGTTGCATTATGTGCGACATATAATTTTTTTTAAGCTGTCTGTGTTTGTTTTGTGCTTAAGAAAAATAGGCAGTGAGTTCCATAGGACCGCACCTGAATAAAAAAGGCTTGATTTGAAAAGGTCAATACGTGGAGTCGGTGTTATGATTTTTAGTCTGTTATAGTTCAAAATAAAATTATTACGTAATGTCTCCGGTGCATATCCTGACATCACTTTATGCATTATAACACCTTTATTATTACCAGCTATTGTGTTTTCAGCGAAGCAATAGGGCCCGATATTTAGACGAGACAAGTATAATGCCGACGAGTCGAAGACGAGTCGCATTATACTTGTTCGAGTCTAAATATCGGACCCTATTGCTACGATGAAAACACAATAGCGTTTGTATAGCTATTCTGACATTAAATTCTGTGTTAAAATCATGTTTTTGTCAGCAACAAGTACCAGAATGGTCCATGTCGTTGATTGCAGACGACGGTTCCCTTTCCGCATGAAGCCACGGAAATAACCGAACATTGAAAAGCCCACAGATATGTATTACGGAGAAAACTCGAGATAACCGGATGTTTAGCATTACGTCAATATGCTAGGAATCATATGACGTCATGACGTATCATGCTTGCCTACGTATATTGTATGTTCGAAAGTCTGACTTCTGTTGGGAATTCGCGTGGTGAAGACTGCGGTAAATCTGTAGATGATAAGAGAACAAGGATTGTCTCAAAAGAAACGACTAAATGTTTCAGACCGGTAACTTCATTTCAACATTGCACTATACAATGGACGTTCTATGTGACAGGAGAGTTTGCTGATTTTGTGTTAAACATTGGAGAGATGATCAGATCGTCTGCTAGAATCAGAGATAGGTCGCTTCAGATTGCAGTTTCTGGAAATGTGCAAGGTTTGTTGCCTGTTAAAGAACTGGATTTTACACGTAATGTATGTCATGTACAGTAAGCAACAACAAAAACACACACAAAGCAAATGGCATCGTCTGTCGACTAGTCACAGAAACAAACCTGGCGAGGTATGTGTGTACTTTATACACGTGGAAGAAACCGGAACCATGCGTCTTTGTTTACGACAATATGCTTTTGGATATTGAGTAAAATGGCCGACTTCCGCCGCATTATGCTTTGATGATCGGAAGAGACCATCCAATCGCAGCCCCCGAATTCCCCCACGTGTTCATCAGAATAGCTATACATTAACCTTTTTTGAAATGGTAATATTTGCAAATTTGTATAATCAGATTCTGAAGGAGTGTGATTTTTTAGCATAATAAGCTTAACTGCTCTTCTGTGAAGACTGGCTAAAGGTTTCAAAACATTAGCACTTGCACAATCCCATACAGTGGATGCATAATCAATATTTGACAAGATTGTAAAACAAAATCTTTCGCGAGTGGAGATTCAAGAAGTGTTTTATTTTTGATAACTGATATATTTTTGGGGAAGCAATCTTACAGATGTAATCAATGTGATCATGCCATGATAAATTATTATCAATCTTTACACCAAGGACTTTATGGTGAGACACTTCTTCCAATACTTGATTTTTAATATAAAGAGGTGGAATGCTCGATAATAGATTTTGTCGTTTCTGTCTTGTGGTTATGATCATAAATTTTGTTTTTGTATGTTTAAGAGACATATGGTTTAACTCTGACCATTCAGGAGTGCATGAATGCTTTCTTGGAGAGTTTTTGATAAATAATTTATGGAATGGTGACTAGAATGAATAGTAGTGTCATCTGCAAACAACTCACAGTTATTACGTATGCAAAGTGGTAAATCATTGACATAAATGGAGAACAATAATGGGCCTAAAACAGATCCCTGAGAGAGAGAGAGAGAGAGAGAGAGAGAGAGACAGACAGACAGACAGACAGACAGACAGACAGACAGACAGAGACAGAGAGCGACAGACAGACAGACAGAGACAGACTGATAGACAGACAGAGGGAGATACAGACAGACGAACACACAGACAGACAGAGACAAACACACAAACAGAGACACACAGACAGACTTAAACATTGGTTCATTATTGTATACATGTGCAAGTTATTTTGTTAAACCACACGTTACGTTCACCACTGCGTGTGTAACCATGTAAAAAGTTACCATATCTTTATATGTGTTTACTTGCATTTTAATCCTGGGGGGGGGGGGGGGGGGGGGTGGGGGGTATAAATGTATGTAATGCGCAATACATGCCTTTTAACTGACTAAAATTGGAATTTTCATTTGAAGACTAGCATAGCAGTGTGACACGTGGTTCATTCGTTATTACCTTATTACACAAAGAAAAGGAGAACGGCACTGACGCAACCGGAAATATATTTATCAATGAGATGCTACTATCAATATAGGAATCGATGCGATGTAAATTATCCTAAAACTGTCGTATGATCACGACATCGTTTAGCATTTAGGATCAAATGGTGCCAATGTGTCCACAATGCACTAATCACAGACAACAGTTATACGCTTTACGTACATGTAACTCTCCAATTGACATTTTCTGCCACTTGAAACAAATGACTTTCGAAGGAACATTAACTCCAATATATAAATATTATGCTTGAATTTTAATATTTACTTGCACTTTTTGAAAATAAAGCTTTTTCTACGATAAGGTGTTTACCCCCTAAATGTGTAAGTCATCCGCTAGAAAAACCGGAAGTATCGTGTTCTAAGCATATGTATATATGTTTAAAAAGTTAATTGTGTTAATGTAGAACATCCTGTCGATGTATATGTTTAGGTTTTGAATACTTTAGGGGAAAAGCATAGCCAATATTCATTCATCTTCAACTAACACCCCTAATCTCAGGGCACATTTTGTTAGTGGGGGTAGGGTTTCAATCAGTCAAAAATCACTTTCATTCAATATTTTCTGCCATTTCAAATACATACACGTAATTGCAAAATGTCTTGAATTTTAAGATGCTTTAACTGACTATACCAAGAAAACCTGCACTTTTTGCAGAATGAGTTTTTTGTCCATGATTTGTGTTTAAAAATGTCAATTCTTACGGCAAAAAATGATAACGGTTGCCTCACCAGAGGGCACGCACCTACGACGAGAATCGTGTCTGCCAATTGAAATGCATATATTTTGAAATAAGACGAATCATAACATATTTCACTGTAAAGTGTCTCACTCTAATACCTTCTGGGTTCATGGTGTATTTGGTTAAGTGAATTGCAGATAAGGCTTTTTGAAAATGACAGCTATACTGTATATATTTTATTAAAACTGAAACTGGTGGAGTGAAAAACAGACATGTTCTGAAGAAGTTGTACTAAAATCGTTTATGGGCTTGAACGTCACAGTTTGCGTGTTATCTTTTAAAGAAAACCCGTTTTCATCGCTAACAATGACCTAATTTACAAATACATATCGGTCGGTCATAGTCGCGTTTTTTTTAGAGAGGTAGTGTACAAAATGTCGTTTTGTACGTTTCAATTATATGTCCCTTATTTCAGTCATATATCAATCAATAAGTAAATGCGCATACTTTTATTAAACGTTACTTTCACTTTAAGATCGCTTCTAACATTTAGTATAATTTCTGACAAATGCACGCTATGCAATAATTTGATAACATTATTGACATCATGTGGTAAAACCGGAAAGTTGAATTATTTTGCGACAGCAAAATCCTTTTACAATGATCACTTTCCTTTTATAACGAGGTGATCTTTAATGTTATGGGTAAAAATGTAACAGAATGAACCAAATTATCCTTTTTCAAGGCTGTGTATGTGTAAACTCTTTTTCACTTCGACTCGGTTCGGGTTTTTTTGAGTTGATTCAGAATCATCCATTATGTAATGTATATGACTGTTGTTTTCCTCGGTAAATTAACAATTGTTGATGTTAAATAATTCTAGCTGTGAGAATAAACAATTTTCAAGATGTTTCTGATTGCGGTTTTAACCAGGCGTTCGGTTAGCTATACATATCGATTGAGAAAATGGCATTTCCTGTTTATGTTGTTAAAAATAAAACTGTGTATACGAATTAGGCCTTTTACTTGCTGTCTGATGGCAACAATCTTTAGCTTTCGTTTAAGGTATAATTTGCTTATATCCGTATGCAGTCAAGCGGTACATGACGTGTTTTTGTAACCTACCGTACCCCCTGCGTCATGGCTGCATTTTTGCAGAATATGGGTTATGTTACGAAAACGCTTCTCATTCTTAGGTGGTTGGGTTTAGCCATTTGTCGTTTACCGAACTGTGGCTGCAAATAAAACGAACTTTCCAAAAAACATAATATCTAGTGTGACCACCCAAAGTAACCCTCCCACTATAGCCAGCCAGGTGACTATCGGGTTGAATAAACCACGAGAACTGGTGTGTGGTTTACGCATGCTAAATAGTTATTCAAGCGAACTGTGTCATTTAATGCTGTTAAATGCTATTGCAAGTGTGTTCCGTAAGGTTAGAATTGCAAGATTCCATCGTTCTGTAAACCTCAATTATTTAATAGAGTGTTAAAATAAAATCTTCATTAGGAAATAATGGTTATTTGTCGTAAATAAAAGAATTATGTATCGATTGAACACTGGATTTCCCTTATTTGAGCTATGTGACGTCAGAGGCCGACAAAACTTCTTATTTTGGCGGCCAGCCGAGACTACAACTAAGTGCATGTTTGTGTGCGTTCAATCATAAAAACTACAAGGAATTCTAACCAGAATCGATCGATACATAAATGTTATTTGTATTTTTGACCAACATATGACAATTTACACATATCTGGACAGTCATTATTCACCTCGACCGCTAGCGCGGTCTCGGAGGAACACTGACTGTCTCGATCTGTGTAAAATGTCATATTTTGGTCAAAAATAACGAATAATATAATTAAAAAAATCGCATTTCTTACATTTGTATACATCGTGCATTGTTTAGAAAATTATCATCAAAAAAAGCTTATTTTCTTTACGAACGGATACTATGTCAGAAAAAGACTGTAAGTGAAGAAAAAAGAGTAGTCTACTAGATGCGATAAAATTGCCAAATACCATACGAATATATAAACAAGCGCACGCGGCACGAACACACACACACACACACACACATATATACGACGGTATACACCCTCTGTGTCGTCGACCAGAGTGGGAGCATCATCTAATGCGCATTCGAGAACGGACCACCCTCTCTGAAATGAATGACAGGTGTATTTATATAACCCACTGTTTGTTAGCTAAGCAAGAGTTGATACCTAAGATTTGTATACTAAATGTATTAAGTTATCTGTCTTTAATGTACATTAATCAAAACGTTATGGCACCAATCGACACCTACTGTACCGTAGCACATTATCTGGCATTGATAATTAGAATATTACGTTTTTGATAGATACATTTGATCTCAGAAAGTGATAATCGCAAGCATAGGAAAGCGTGACGTCATCTGGACAAATATAGCTCCGAAGGGAAACCCAGAGGCCAATAAGCTATATATAGCACAGTGCCCGCGACCAAGATCTGTCATAGCGGTAAATCCCGGTTTACGACCATATAATTATCTGTGCGTGTGTGCGTGTGTGCGTGTGGGTGTGTTTGTGAGAGTGTGTGTGTGTGTGTGTGTGTGTGTGTGTGTGTGTGTCTGTGTGTTCGTGCCGCGTGCGCTTGTTTATTTGTGTATGTGTGCACGTGTTTGTGTGTGAGTGCATTAATTGCGCACGTGTGTGTCTGGTTGTGTGCGTCTATCAGTGTGTGTATGTATGTGTGTGTGTGTATGTATGTGTGTGTGTGTAGGTGTGTGTGTGTGTGCAGTGTGTGTGTGTTCGTGTGTGTGTATGTGTGTGTTTGTGTGTGTGTGTGTGTGTGCGTGTGTGTGTGTTCGTGTGTGTGTGTGTGTCAGTGTGTGTGTGTGTTTGTGTGTCCGTGCGTGCGTGGATGCGTGCGTGTGCGCGCGCGTGCGTGCGTGCGTGTGTGTACGTGTGTGTTTATGTTAAAACATGCAAAACCCTTAATTCCGCGACTCAAACGATCTACAACCAGGCTCCATACTATCATAGGTTTGAATTGTCTGACTTTTTCTCGACGGTAAAAGAGTTATTTTGTGTTGTACCAAGATTGTCTTACAAGCTGTCCATAAGTTTTATTCAGTCTCTAGATTTAAAAAAAAAAAAAAAAAGTTCATTAATTATAACGTGATAACAAGGCTTCCAATCAATACCCGACGTCCATGCGAAATATATTGTTTGACAAATGCTCGCTCTCTTTGGAGAGCACCTGGGGTGTTCCCATGCTGTAAACGTATAAATACATATTAAAACAGCCACCATTTGTTTTCCCGCATGTAGGGGAGACAATGCCGATTTGCGCGGAGCGTGACGTCATCGCGTCGGAGACTATAGGTATAAGAAATCAATTTTTGTGCGTTCAACAAATGCAACCCTCAACAAAAGAAAAGTAAATATAACGAAGACAGAGCGAAAGGAATATAACGTTTGACAACTGATTCTACCTTGAACCACCCCGTATATTATTCAAGGCTGGTTGATGCTGTATGGTTTTCAACGCACGGAGTCAATTTGTTTTCCGATTCAGACGTTGCGGCGGTGCGCTACCACACGTGACAGTTTTGACTGCTTCATCTCTTTTTGAATGCACAATACAGACCGTTTTGAATGTTGATATTTCACATATCAACGCAGGACACATCAATGAACATAATAGTTTGGCTTGTCAGACTATTTATCGACAAAGAGGCGTGAAAGATGGGATGAAAGTGGGCGAACATGAGTGAGGACAGATCTACAGCAAATCGGTTCGTATCTTCGTTAACGTGTATATTTCTCGTTGAAAAACAAACATGTACAATATACAAACCTTACTCATTCCCACAACCATGAATTTAAGCTGTACGTGGTTTCAAAGAGACACATTTTGTTTTGAATGGGCGACACTTTCTGTGAAGTTGGCGACAACGCTTTGTTTAGGCTACACCTGGCGTCAGCGCGTTATCAGTATAGCCGAATATACGGCGTTGAAACTACTCACAATCAAAAGGTTTAAACGTGCAAATGATATTAAGATGCTCTTTTTGATTTGCCTTGCTTATCCTTTTAAATTTAACATGCGTATGATTCATTTCTTGGAACCGTTCTAATGTTTTACACTAAAAACCAAAACCGATTACTTGCCTCGTTATGATTTGTTTGAGCATACTGAATTACCTCATAACTACAGGCACAAACAGATAATGACATCATTTTAAGTGGCACAAACATGTACATGAATGCCTTCCCTTTTGAATGATTTACAGTTATAGAATTTCTGTCAAGCGGTTTAAGTTTTATGTCCGTTTTATGAACCCAACCCTCTACTCTAAACGAGAATAGTAACGCCAAAGAAGTCAACCATACACGACTTTAGATTTAGTGTTGTGGTGTTAAAATCTATCAGAACAAGAGGCGAAGCCTTCAAGGCTCATGTAAGAAATCGACAAACAGTAACACAAACTCAATCACTCCGTCACACATACACACACACACTACACACACACACACACACACACACACACACACACACACACACACACACACACACACACACACACACACACACACACACACACAGTTTTTGAGAATTGCTTATCAAATAAATGTCCAAGTGAATCTACACATATAAAATTTTGTAGATTTATTTTAGGAGTACACAAGAAAGCAATGTGGCTTCCAGTTTTAGGAGAGTTGAGAAGATTTCCACTAAGTATAAAGATGATATCACAAGTCATAGGATTTTGGGGACATATCTTAGATTCAAATCAACAGTCTTTATTACATCATTTATACAGTTTGATGATATCTAGCTCTAAAACAAGTCCATGGTTGCAATTTATTAAACAATTATTATCACTTGTAGGATTTGAGCATGTTTGGAAAAACCAATTTACATTTAATGCTAATAAATTACAATTTGCTATACAACAAAAAATTATAAATGAATACGTTTTATTTTGGAAAAACAAAAAATCTGAAAAATGTTCAAGACTTGAGTTTTATTCACTAATTACAGATCTAGAACGATACACAATACAAGCCTATTTAATTTATATTTCAAATATAAATCATAGAAAAGCTCCAGCAAAATTAAGAACAAGCACACATTCTTTAAAAATTGAGACTGGGCGTCATAGAGGAATATTGCGAGAGAATCGCCTCTGTAATACATGTAAAGTAATTGAAGATGAGCTACATTTTCTAGACAATTGCAAGAAATTTAACAATATTAGAAAAAAGTTAGTAGAAGAAGAAGTATCAAACTGTGACTTAAGGAAACCAAGCGATCTGTTATTTAAAAAAGACGAAAAAATTCAAAAATTGCTTGGAGCCTTTGTTTTTAATTGTTTCAATAGTGAATGAAATAATTTGTACATTATTTATCCATTCAGTTATTGTACAACTTGTGTCAATATCCTTAAGGGTTGATGACAATAAATTCTATTCTATTCTATTCTATTCTATTCTATTCTATTCTATTCTATTCACACACACACACACAGAAAGAGCATAGGTGAAACTGTGCAAGAAAGCGAGACACTAGATCTAGATCTGTCTGTCTGCATGTAGCCAACTAACATGGACACGACTGCCAAATAGTCTCGGCCCGCTCAAAATAACAATCACCGAGACTTTCAGTAATTCCATCGCGTGACGTCTAACCCTCGTACGTCATAATGTGACGTCAATGTAATATGACCTCTTCAAATGTTAAAGTTTCTACCACAGACATACACACATACATACGCACGCACAGACAGACAAAAGTTAGCATCGCATAGGCTACACTTACGTGAGCCAAAAATGTGTTTGCTAACGTGACGCCAAAAAGTAACCAAAACGGTCCTCAGCCGACTGACTAAGACTCTTGGCCTCTGTCTGGTCGCCATGGGTGTCTTTTTGGCTTGAAGGGCTTTGCCACAGCGAAAGGTTCAGGAAAGCGTTGTCATTCTTTTGAGTGCAGAGAGAGAGAGAGAGAAAGGGGGGGGGGGGGGGGGAGGGGGACGTGTGGCGATTGTGGTTGGAAAAGTGCAAGCCAGAGTAAAGGAAATGTGAAAAGACAAAAGCAGTTATGGGGAAGGTGGGGGGGGGGGGGGGTGGGGGGAGGGGGGGCTGGTTGGGATGAGAAAAAGAGTGAGAATCGAAGCAAACAATTAAGAAATAAAACAGGCAAACAAGCAACAAAACTAAAATAGAGACAGCTCGTGGCAGTGATTGAGAAAAAGAACAACTTGATCGAGACAGCAGAAAATGGACATTGAAGAATTATCTTCCGAGGCAGGTATGCTTAATAAACCTAAGGCAAGAGAACGGAGGGGAGGGGGGATGTCGAGTAGAGCGAGGGGGGGGGGGTGAGGGGGGGGGGGGGGCGCTCAACTGTATTTCATCTGAAAAAGAGGCATGAGGAGTGGAAAGAGGCAGAAAGAGTGAACTTTGGGAAACCTGGAAAGATATTAAAATTCATGAATTGAAAAAATATTGGCACCAGACAAGATAAAGAGGGGGTTGATATCAGGAGGTTGTGGAAAGAGATATAGTGAGAGAGACAGAGAGAGAGAGAGACAGAGAGAGAGAGAGACAAAGAGAGACAAAGAGACAGAGACAGAGAGAGAACAAGAAACAGGAAGAGAGAGAAAATGAAAAAGATGGAGACAAACAGACATCGGCGTACGAAATATAAATTCCACTCCCCTTTCACTTAAAGATCAGAATTAGAGAAGACAGCAACAACACCAAACAGGCATTAGGAAACCACCTAATCATGCCTTTACATCACATCTTCTCATCATCCAGTCACGATATTTCCTGGAAGCCACTGTGAAGACCTACACACAGGACCAGTTGTACGTACTGGGTATAATATAGATGCGAGAAATACAAGGACATACACCAGACCCAGGACATTCGGGCAGACATGCTGATTTATTTTGTATAAACTAGGATTATATACCGAGCGGAAGCTTTTCTGCACCTAGCAATCACCTCAACTGAAATATTCATTACGAATTATCAGACTCTCAATCAAGAAATGCGGTAACGACTGAGGGAAAGGTTGCCACAGGCAATAAGAATTTAAAGTGCAGAAATCACTATTACTTGTCTTTGTCTTTGTCTGTGTTTATCCGTCTGTGTTATTTGGATGGATGTGGCACGCGTTCCATGTCTATGTCTGTCTTTCTTTCTCTTTCTCTTTCTTCCCCTCCTCTGTCTTTCTGTCGTCTGTATTTGCCTGTAAGGTCTGTTCATGTAACGGGGTCTCTAAAGAACTGTCGTCATGACAACACGGCTGAATGGAGAGTAACTAGTGTGAGTGTGCTGGTTGTACGGTTTGTGTTGCGCGTGTGTGTTGTTGAGTCACGTATCGTGGGGCTTGCGCGAGCCTGTCTATTCAGGTATTTAGGTGCTGTCAGAGCTCATTCTGATAATCATCGCTCCACGGCTATCGCCAGTTTCTCTCTGACAGCATGCTAAGTTATTGCACGAATCTATGAAAACAAGAATACAGAGTTATCTCCCATATGTTTTTCGCGAGCACTGATCTAAATTTGAGATCAGTGTTCGCGACACGAAAATGATTGCAGATTGGCCGTCTTCGACAGTGATCTCCGTTCTGTTCTTCACAGTTATGATAAAGTGTGAAGGAAATCACGAATAACATTGACAGGCAAAGTTGATAGTGATAGCCTCCACGCTTTGAGAGCGCTAACCAGAGATAACAGAGTGACGTAGTAAATTGTGTGGAGCACGGATTGTAAATTCAACTCACTGACTGAGAGAGTTGACTTTGTACATCGCAACGAAAGTATAGTTACACTTAACCACTGTCCAGCGACAGGGAGGGGTTGTCACGGGAATCGACCGGGAGAAAGGAAGCCCGAGTAGAGCACTTAACAGGTAAATGGAATAAGCATTTGAATATCGTTAATGTTTATCGCATAAGTCGAATTGACTAACACTGTAACTTTAAACATAGCAGACAGATATCTAAGACAAGATGTCCGCTATTTATGTTGTGCAGTGCGTCGTGTAACCGGTGTAAAGGACGATAGTGACCAGATGACAGAATGATGGATCTGAGAAGTCGCCGGAATATCAACCCTTTAGACTCGCATAGCTGAGATTTGACGGGATTTCTAGAAGCTAGTGCACGGTTATTTTTGTCCGTAGAGTTGGACCATAGTGGTCACAGGGCGATAGAAACTGAGTAGACCGAGGTCACCAATAGCAGGAATTAGTAGTAAAATACATTTCCTAGTGAACAGCAATAGAAGCTGTGTAATTCTGCGTATGACCAGAATTAAAATATGTCTACAATACCTTAACTTACTTAAGAGATAAGGAATATTTTAGTAGACAGAGCAGACGGTGTTTTAAGTCTGCCGTAGTAGAAACTATAACTGATTTTTGTTGACTACACACGAGCCGTGAGTAGATATCTGTAAACTAGATATCGTGTGCCTGTGAGTACACGGACTGGTTGTGTAGTTTTATACCTAAGTGAAGGGTAGAGAGTTTTGTCATTGCAATTCTGTACGAGATTGTCATCTCGAGTGTTTTTTGCCTACCAAAACTGTGAGTACTGGATTTTTGAGTACCTAACATTTATGTTCATGATTGTGTGTATTTGTGTGTATGTTGTCATAGCTGATTAATACAGTGGAGGGAACCTACATTCGGAGTTGTGTTTGGTTTCTGTGTGACAGCATATTAGCTCATTTGCATTCATTCACATAAAGACATCGTTCTAAGGTCAAAACAAGTCGAAATTTTGAAACTGCTGTCGGAAGGAGACCGTGATATATGGTTGCATCACTCTCAACTGGTTACAGAAAAAATAGTCTGCACCGGCGCGCACCGTAGCAAAAGTTGATTATCACGTGACACTTTAGAGTTGTTTGCACAGTATATACATCCGCGAAAGATAGCTCGCTTGAAACTGTCTTACATATCAATTCCTTTGTAATTTAAAAATTACACAACACCATGAAAAATCATTATCGACGATCGCGAATCTGCTTATATTCATAACACATTACGAAAAGATCTAAATATGTAAATAATCGATTTCCTCTTCAGACAAGGAAAACCAAGGCATCCTGTCAGGGATAGAATGAGACCCGAAGGGAAGTAACTCATTTTTGACCTGAGTTCAGGATGGTCAGAGCTGCGATCGAGTTAATCTGAACGAGTTAGCGCCAAAACCCTTGTGATCAAAACTGTGAGCCTGTGAACAATGACTGAAATATATACATATATACATATACAAGTTGATGAAAAGCAACACTGTTCACTGACTGCTGTCCGTAGAGGTAAGTCATGTTTAAGCCTTGTCTGCAAGAAAGATATGTTTGGCAAAGTTGCGCAACCGGGTCAGAGGATACAGTTTAATTGTGATATTTCAGCTCATCACAGGGGGCCCTCTTGGGGCATCGGGATGAGGAATACGATTAACATATACAGTAATTACAACAACAACAAAGACATAGCAATTGTTTAACCATCAATTCAAGTAATAAGAAATAAATATTACATGGTCGGAGTAACAACATACACATTACAATGACATAGAGGAAGCTGAGATGCCCGCACACAAACAAAAGCCATAGCTGGACAATCACATAAGCAAGCACACACCATATAGGCGTCATGCAAACTAGCAACAGAGAATACATAACAAAACTATTAGGAAGAAAGAAACACCCAATAATTAAACAAATTAACCACACATTTTCCTCATTTCAAAAACAAAATGAACAAAAATTGAACAATTTCTTTCTACTTTTCGTCGAAAATAATTCCTGAAATTGTATAAAATTTGGTCTTTTTGAAAGATATATACTGAAGACACACTTGTTAGTAAGTCGGCTGAGGACCGTTTTGGTTACCTTTTGGCGTCGGGTTAGCAAACACATTTTCCTGATAGATTGTAACACCACAACACTCTCTCTCTCTCTCTGTCTCTCTATCAGTACAGAAAGATGTCTTTATAATGAATTGTCAGAATGTATTCCAAATGAGTGTGGTCAATTATGTATCTATACATCCGTAGATGCCTTTCATTTGTTTCATGGATTTTAAAACTATAGACTTTTTTGAGTGGTAAATGTTGAAGGATGAAAGAAAATATATTGTGAGTGGACGGATGCATGTTATTCATTAAAAGCCCCACAATGATGTGCTGGGCAAAAAATAAAAAACACAACACTAAATCTAAAGTCGTGGCGCAATCTTCCAAACCACCGGTGAGAAAAACGTTGGTTTGTGTGTATGTTTCTTTGGCGTTACTATTCTTGTTTAGAGGGTTGGGTTCATAATACGGACATAGGACTTAAACCGCTTGACAAAAATTCTATAACTGTAAATCATTCAAAAGGGAAGGCATTCATGTACATGTTTGTACCACTTAAAATTACGTCATTATCTGTTAGTAGTTGTGATGTAATTCAGTATCCTAAAAAAATCATGAGGCAAGTAATCGGCTTTGGTTTTCAGTGTTAAACATTTAAACAGTTAAATTTAAAAGGATAAGCCTGGCAGTATCTGTGATGGTTTACGGGAGGCTTACTGTGCCTTTAAACAGTAAAATATGAATTACCCTCAGCGAGATTAATTTTTAGCTGTGGTGCTTTTATTAACCCTACCAGGCGGCACAGAAAATCTCTCAGAGAAAAAAATGACATTTTTAAGAGATAGATTTAATGTAGGTTCAAGGATTGCTCAACAGAAACAGTAACAGAAAAGGATGTAATATAAACTTATTTGTAAGACAATACATGACAAATGAAGGTATTAAATGTAGGGCACCAGACGTTTGCACAGTTACCACCACTGAATACAATTGTAAGATTTTAAACAAAAAGCGCAACTATTTTTCAGTTCAAATATCGCATTTCAATCAGCTTTTGAGAAACAAAACGCAAATACAGGTGTTGTCGGGTATTGAAATGCAAAATTATTTCAATCAGAAGCATTCAATATCCAAGGTGTGTGAGGTGCCTGTCGGGCCTGGACGTGTTGCCGCCTCTCTCTATCTCACCGCTGTGTGTCAGTGTGTGTGGAGCCATCAAAAGAAGTTTTCAGGCCTTCAAATCATTCTACCCAGTGTTGTAAAGAAATGATTGCCGTGCCGTTATGAAAGCTTCTTTGTGACTTTATGAACGATCTTTTGAACACGCCACAATCACCATTGAGTGTTAGCCAACACACGTGCATATCAATGGCTGGCAAATGTCGTTGCACGTCGTACGATAAACGATACACAGAGTGGTTCACACTATGTACCATATTTCATTCTACTCTCACATTTCTTTCAGGTTTTTATATTTCAGTAAACATATTGACGGAGATGGGACATCCCAATGATAAAACCCAATCTTCATTTTGATGACATTTATCAGTTTAATTAAAGTCTGTTGACCAACCTTATATTGAAGCCTTAGTACAAAGCATGCGGCGTTAACACGAGAGGCACTTGGCCCAAAGACATGCGGCGTTAACACGAGAGGCACTTGGCCCAAAGACATGCGGCGTTAACACGAGAGGCACTTGGCCCAAAGACATGCGGCGTTAACACGAGAGGCACTTGGCCCAAAGACATGCGGCGTTAACACGAGAGGCACTTGGCCCAAAGACATGCGGCGTTAACACGAGAGGCACTTGGCCCAAAGACATGCGGCGTTAACACGAGAGGCACTTGGCCCAAAGACATGCGGCGTTAACACGAGAGGCACTTGGCCCAAAGACATGCGGCGTTAACACGAGAGGCACTTGGCCCAAAGACATGCGGCGTTAACACGAGAGGCACTTGGCCCAAAGACATGCGGCGTTAACACGAGAGGCACTTGGCCCAAAGACATGCGGCGTTAACACGAGAGGCACTTGGCCCAAAGACATGCGGCGTTAACACGAGAGGCACTTGGCCCAAAGACATGCGGCGTTAACACGAGAGGCACTTGGCCCAAAGACATGCGGCGTTAACACGAGAGGCACTTGGCCCAAAGACATGCGGCGTTAACACGAGAGGCACTTGGCCCAAAGACATGCGGCGTTAACACGAGAGGCACTTGGCCCAAAGACATGCGGCGTTAACACGAGAGGCACTTGGCCCAAAGACATGTGGTGTAGAAAACAACCCGTCATATTCATGTAGGTTACAGTCTGAGGAGTGGCAGAGTGTATTCAATACCAGGTTACTCTGGCTATCCACTTTCCATTCACATCTACCTGGGACAGGCTGATCTTTCTTAACCCAGTGTGGGATTTTCAGTGGGGCGACCACCCCCAACCCAGCGCGTCCCCGGGTGGCGGATAGGGGAACGGTCTTCAGATATGGAGATCAGCCGCTTGCGGCCGCGGACCAAACTGGCTCCGGGTGGGATCCCGGAAAATCCTCCCCCCTGTGCTCTCAGGGTAGGACGTACGGGCCATGAGCTAAGGGTGAGGCAACCCCGACAGAAAACCCCGAATGCTGAAGACGGAGGACCCGGGCCACACGGCGCATTCTAACAAACCACGGGTACACGCACTTACGCAAATGAAACAAGTCGCGTAAGGCGAAAATACAATATTTAGTCAAGTAGCTGTCGAACTCACAGAATGAAACTGAACGCAATGCCATTTTACTCGTAGCATCGTCAGGCCACCGCTCATGGCAAAGGCAGTGAAATTGACAAGAAGAGCGGGGTAGTAGTTGCGCTAAGAAGGATAGCACGCTTTTCTGTACCTCTCTTTGTTTTAACTTTCTGAGCGTGTTTTTAATCCAAACATATCATATCTATATGTTTTTGGAATCAGGAACCGACAAGGAATAAGATGAAAGTGTTTTTAAATTGATTTGGACAATTTAATTTTGATAATAATTTTTATATATTTAATTTTCAGAGCTTGTTTTTAATCCGAATATAACATATTTATATGTTTTTGGAATCAGCAAATGATGGAGAATAAGATAAACGTAAATTTGGATCGTTTTATACATTTTTATTTTTTTTTACAATTTTCCGATTTTTAATGACCAAAGTCATTAATTAATTTTTAAGCCACCAAGCTGAAATGCAATACCGAACCCCGGGCTTCGTCGAAGATTACTTGACCAAAATTTCAACCAATTTGGTTGAAAAATGAGGGCGTGACAGTGCCGCCTCAACTTTCACGAAAAGCCGGATATGACGTCATCAAAGACATTTATCAAAAAAATGAAAAAAACGTTCGGGGATTTCATACCCAGGAACTCTCATGTCAAATTTCATAAAGATCGGTCCAGTAGTTTAGTCTGAATCGCTCTACACACACACACACACACACACACAGACACACACACACACACACACACACACACACACACGCACATACACCACGACCCTCGTTTCGATTCCCCCTCGATGTTAAAATATTTAGTCAAAACTTGACTAAATATAAAAAGAGAAAAAGCGAACGCCAAGAAGAAGAAGAAGACATTCACATCTACAAAAAGTCGTCTGACTTGGATTTCAATACTTGTGTGCTAACAATCTGAACCAATTCCCCCCCAAAATCTTGTAACAAAAAATCGCACCAAGGAAGCTGGGCTTGTTATTTTTTACCCAGGAGGCCACCCAAGCGACTCAGAAAGACAGGCAGGACTTGGGTGTTTCAATCTTCATAATGCATTCTGCTGAATGTGTATGCCAACTTTGCCAAGAGTCTGATAAGGAAGACTTCCCCTTCCTCGTGAACAAGGACTGTCTTAAGCACCCTCACCTTCTGTTTGGACTTGTTGAAGGGAGACACTTGTTGAAGGGAGACACTTGGTGAAGGTAGAAACTTGTTGAAGGGAGACACTTGTTGAAAGGAAAAACTTGTTGAAGGGAGAAACTTGTTTACGTCTGCTTGTATGGATACTGTCGTACATTGTGCACGCTGACTGTGCTTTTACCATCAAAAAACAAGAAAGGTAGGTTGTTGGAACGTTTGTTATTGACAAACTTTCTTTCTTTTCTTTCTTTATTTGGTGTTTAACGTCGTTTTCAACCACGAAGGTTATATCGCGACGGGGAAAGGGGGGAGAGGGGATAGAGCCACTTGTCAATTGTTTCTTGTTCACTAAAGCACTAATCAAAAATTTGCTCCAGGGGCTTGCAACGTAGTAGAATATATTACCTTACTGGGAGAATGCAAGTTTCCAGTACAAAGGATTTCTTACATACTGCTTGACTAAAATCTTTACAAAAATTGACTATATTCTATACAAGAAACACTTAACAAGGGTAAAAGGAGAAACAGAATCCGTTAGTCGCCTCTTACGACATGCTGGGGAGCATCGGGTAAATTCTTCCCCCTAACCCGCGGGGGTTGTTATTGACAAAACAATACTTTAAAATTGTATATTGTATATATATATGTCTCTCTCTATATATATATGTCTTTTAAATGTCTTTATTTTTAAATATAAAAATTGTGAATGTATTGTTTTGTCAATAACAAACGTTCCAACAACCTACCTTTCTTGTTTTTTGATTCTGAATTTTGGAACGTTGGCAGTCTCTTTGTTTTTGGATAATTGTACTTTTACCAGGTATCTTGCATACATCCGCCCCTCATCTACACCCATCACCACCACTGTTAACCCGTGATTTGTAAAAATGTAAAAAAAAACATTTTACAAATTACGTCGAAACTAAAACCGCGATTTGTAAAAATGTAAAAACATTTTACAAATTACGTCGAACCTAAAACCGCGATAATTTGCAAAAAATAGTTTTGACTACATTTTTTCTCATTCCTCTAACAAGTAGCCGTAGCGATGTGTGTGTGTGTGTGTGTGTGTGTGTGTGTGTGTGTGTGTGTGTGATCAACCCCTTATAACTCAACTATTTTCCCCTTCAAAAACATGGTTTTGCTTTTTAGCCGATCACATACTGGAACCTCAAACAGAGAAGAAAGCACCATCCAAACATCTCAAGTTAAGAATAAAACGAGTATTTTATTCATTCGTTCGGCCCGGACGTGAAAAACACCAAATTTCGCCTTTGCAGCCGTTGTTTCAGCACGAGTCCGCTGAGCCGAAATGTGACGTCACTATAGTCTTGGTTTTTTTACTCAGGACGCGTCCGTCTTCTGCGCAAACAGTTTATAGCGGCTTCATTGAGAAGACTTGTGAGCATCTGAGAGGGTACCCGACAAAACAAACTGTAAATCCACGCCTATCAAAGATTATTTTCCTTTTTCTTCAAAAGCTATTTGCAAAATGAACAATCTATATGTCCATAACACATACTTTGATTAAAGTGAACTCGACTTAACACCAAAGACCATTTTTTATCTTCCGTTTTTGCGACGACGACATTTTCCAGCCGGAACGTCTCGCAAAGGCCCCGTCCCGACTGTGTGAGAGGAAAACAAGTCGCGTAAGGCGAAATTACTACATTTAGTCAAGCTGTGGAACTCACAGAATGAAACTGAACGCACTGCATTTGTTCACAATGACCGTAGTCCGCCGCTCGTACTGTTTAGCGCGGTTTGCTGAAGTTGTTGTCGCTTTGCGCTGTCCTAAAGTTGATGTCGCTTTGCTCTGCGCTGAAGTTGATGTCGCTTTGCTCTGTGCTGAAGTTGTTGTCGCTTTGCCCTGTGCTGAAGTTGTTGTCGTTTTGCCCCATGATGAAGTTGTCGCTTTGCGCTGTGGTGAAATTAATTGTTGTCGCTTTGCTCTGAAGTTGTTGACGCTTTGCGCTGTCCTGAAGTTGTTGTCGCTGTGCAGCGTGCTGAAGTTGTTTTTGCTTTGCAGAGTGCTGAAGTTGTTGACGCTTTGCAGCATGCTGAAGTTGTTGTCCCTTTGCGGCGTGCTGAAGTTGTTGTCGCTTTGCAGCGTGCTGAAGTTGTTGTCCCTTTGCGGCGTGCTGAAGTTGTTGTCGCTTTGCAGCGGGCTAAAGTTGTTGTCCCTTTGCGGCGTGCTGAAGTTGTTGTTGCTTTGCGGCGTGCTGAAGTTGTTGTCGCTTTGCGGCGTGCTGAAGTTGTTGTCGCTTTGCTGTTTGCTGAAGTTGTTGTTGCTTTGCGCTGTCCTGAAGTTGTTGTCGCTTTGCGCTGTCCTGAAGTTGTTGTCGCTTTGCTGTTTGCTGAAGTTGTTGTTGCTTTGCGCTGTCCTGAAGTTGTTGTTGCTTTGCGCTGTCCTGAAGTTGTTGTCGCTTTGCTGTTTGCTGAAGTTGTTGTTGCTTTGCGCTGTCCTGAAGTTGTTGTTGCTTTGCGCTGTCCTGAAGTTGTTGTCGCTCTGCGCTGTCCTGAAGTTGTTGTCGCTTTGCGCTGTCCTGAAGTTGTTGTCGCTTTGCTGTTTGCTGAAGTTCTAATCACTTTGCGCTGTACGTGCTGAAGTTGTTGACACTTTGCGCTGTAGTTGTTGTCGCTCTGCAGTTGTTGTTGCTATGCACTGTGCTGATGTTGTTGTTTCTCTGAGCTAAAGTTGTTGACGCTTTACTAAAGTTGTTGTCGCTCTGCGCTGTAGTTGTTGTTACTTTGCGGCGTGCTGAAGTTGTTGTTGCTTTGCGGCGTGCTGAAGTGAGTTATCTCTTTGCGCTGTCTGAAGTTGTTTTTTGCTCTGCGCTGTCCTGAAGTTGTTGTCGCTTTGCGCTGCGCTTAAGTTGTTGTCGCCTTGCGCTGTGCTGAAGTTGTCGCTTTGCCCTGTGCTGAAGTTGTTGTCGCTCTGCAGTTGTTGTTGCTATGCGCTATGCTGATGTTGTTGTTGCTCTGCGCCGAAGTTGTTGACGCTTTGTGCTAAGCTGAAGTTGTTGTCGCTCTGCGCTGAAGTTGTTGACGCTGTGTGCTGTTCTGAAGCACAGTTGCTATCGCTCTGCGCTGTTGTTGTGACGCTGTGTGTTGTGCGTATGTCCCTAATACGCCCCGCATATCCGGTGAAAGGCCTAAAAGACCGCGTCGTTCGGCAAGCGTCTTTTGGACCGCGTCAGCGAGACGAGCACGTCGAGTGTCTCCCGAAAAGGGCCTCTGACTCTGTCCCTAATCATTGATTTCTGATAATTTTTACTTGTAAGGTAGTATTATACTTTAATTTAGCTTATGCACAACAATAATATACGGTCACAGTCATGTTGCGGCAAGATGATTTGATTTTGTTCAGAACCATACACATTTCTGCATACAATGTGACTTTGAGAGGCTTTTTTTCATCGAGAAGAACAAGTCATCAACTGAAGATCAGAAAAATGAGGGTACTATTTATTCCCTGAACGTCTGCAACAAACTGTAAGTTTGTTAGTTCTTTAGTTTTGACTCAGTATGTTGTTTTTTTTGCTACCACCCATTCCCTGGCTGGTTAGTACTGCGGAACCCCTCGGTCCTTGACCGCGTCGATTGGTCTTGAGGCACGGTTAGTACCGCGTCACAATATTTGTTTTTTAAATGTTTAGGACCTGGACGCTTTGCTGAAGGTATTGTAGGTAATTTAATGCTGTTTGCATATATATGGAATTGTTGGCAGAGTTTGTTGACAACTACTTTGATATAAGTGAAGAGAATTTAATGTCATCTTTTCACGATGAATCCACCGCTGTACCGTCAGGTGGAGCTCTGACACCAACGCCGGTGAGATTAAGAGAAAAGCGTCCAACGTGTGTGGCGAGACATTGTGATCAAGTGATCTGGTATGACGAAAGTGTAATTGACACCATATTGAAGTTCATGGGTTCAATAAGGTAACATTTCGTGTGACATTCTGTCTGACACGAAAGAGTGAGTTGATACATGGACTGAAGATCACATGATGCTGTGCAATAACTTAACTATATAAGCCCTAACATGGGGCACTTGAGACAGAACAACAAACACAAACTTGAGGATATAATTCATTCCTTATTGTTGCAGTTTGAAAGAGTACTGTATTCTGTTGGTGTTTCAGATGAAAGAAATATAACCGCTGAAAGCAGCGTTAATAATACATTGACAAACAAAGACGGTCAACTGGTTGGTGTTGGATGTTACACCATAGCCACAGAGTAATGACTTCTACAAATATATTTCAAACCTATTTTTATAATGTCAAACTTTTACGTACATTTAATTTTGATGCCCAATCATTTCAAGTGTTCACTGCGTCATGTGAAACCTCCGACAGCACGCAGTACATACACATTCCACTAAAAATCACACAAAGACAAAATTATATTGTTAACAACAAGAGTTTTCTTTAATAAGAAACAAACAAACACCACTATTCTCATTGCTAACAGTAACATGATGTCTTACTGAATTTGATTATCGTGCAAACCAAACAACATAATGTTTGGAAATTTAAAAAAATTAGAAAGAAATTAAAATGCCATTATTGTGTACTTCACCTACTCAAAGAAAAAAGAGATACAAAAGAAATACGCATAACATCACATAATTATGTTCTGTAAAAGGAGAGAGAGAGAGAGAGAGAGAGAGAGAGAGAGAGAGAGAGAGAGAGAGAGAGAGAGAGAGAGAGACAACTCAGAATTCAGAACTTTATTACATAAGGATAAAGGTTTTAGGCTTAGCCTAATCTTCCAACATGTCCTTGGAACATGAGAGAGAGAGAGAGAGAGAGAGAGAGAGAGAGAGAGAGAGAGAGAGAGAGAGAGAGAGAGAGAGAGAGAGAGAGAGAGAGAGAGGGAACGAACGAACGAACGAAATTTATTACTCAAGGATGGAGATTTTAGGCTCACGCCTAGTCTTACAATCTGTCCCTGCTAAACTAAGACATAAAAATAAAGACAATAAAAGGACAATTGTCAATCGCAGATAGGGAGAGGGAGAGCTTCAGAATGGTAGTCCATGTCCCCGAGAGAGAGAGATATATAGAGAGAGATTGTTTGTAGAAAACCTATAACTGTGTAGTTTTGTTGCTACTCTGGGCATCAGGCCCTTCAGTTTTTCCGCATGTTCGTACAGATAACCATCATGACTTTCTCTTTCGAGATCGGACAGGTTTGTGTGACCTCTTCAGCTGTTTTTAACGTCTCTTTTCAAGTTTGGTTCTCAAAACGTACCCTATGACACGAATCGAGTCGCAAAGAACATACTTGTACTCTGAATTGAAATACCCGTCTCTTCCGGTTTCCTGTTTTTGAGAAAATGCGCATCCGCAGATAGTTTTTCCTGTTCCGGTTGATTTGAGAAAGCGTAGATTCACTCGACAGAAAGTGCAATTTTGTAGTCTTCCAGCCCTGAAGTTGCTTTTGAGTGTTCGAAGAACGAGTGCAAAGGTTCTAAGGATTACATCGGGCACACAAACACACGATTTTCCTGTTCCCCCTTTGATTTGAACGCGTGCGCAGATCGCTTTTGCGATTGTGTTTGTACTTCTTCCTCTTCCCTTCTTCTTTCCATGTAAACGCCTAAACTGTTTACTGGTGTATAAAAATGCAAGACTTGTGATCAGTCAAGTTCATATTTACTGGACTGAAAAGACGACATAGTTAACAGTTTGGCATGAAATGGGCACGGATTGGGGGAAGATAAGCATGGTTAGGGGGGTAACTGCTTTATCGTGAAATTCAACTCCTCCAAAAGCGTCCCAAGTTAGCTGGCAACAACGGGTTTCAGATCCCCTGCAAACCTTCATTTACACCTGAATCAGCATGGTTGGGGTGTGAATACCATTACCATGTGCTTACTTTACGGCACCCATGCTGCTGTTTACGGTGATTTGCTACCAGCCCCAGGCTTCAGATCTTCTGGAGGGAGCAGGATCCAGAACGGGCCACGGGGTATCCCATCCCGTGGTTACGCTTGCCACATCCCGTGGTTCGCTTGGGCTCACACCGTGGACCCTGCCTAAGTCCGGTAACAATTCCAGAAAAAAGAACAGAATGCAGTGCCCCCCTTTACCATGCTTATCTCCCACCACTAACAGCTATGCAGTAGATGTTCCGCTAATCCGTATTCTAGGGGCGTTTAGTTTAAAACAATTTTGGCAAGTTGCTGTTCCATGTTTAATTCAAAGAGTTAATTTCCCCCCATGGTTGAGGTGACGCCATCAAGGGGGGGAAGGGGGACAATCCTCCCTGATGTCAGGGTGGTAGATAATTCTGCCGTGCTCGTTTCGAATTCGGCACCTGACCCCACCATTCAGCCTTCGCGGAGAGTTCCCAGCACCTTGCTGACTGCGGGCATACCTTTAATTCCTGCAACAACTGTATTTGATCCACAAAGACGATGTCGTTGGCACCCAAGTGCAGGCCCAGGTTGCACTGTGGGGTGCCTCTGTTGGCACTGAGCGGCTTGGCAAGGACCTGGGGAAACCCTAGATCTGGCTGTTCCGCGAGCCGCAACGGCAGGAGTAGGTCCTGTCGCGTCCTGTGCAGGTGCTGGTGCACCCTGACGACAAGATTGGACCTCGTGATCATGATTGCTGGAGAGAGTGGATTTAAAACATCATTTAACACGCCTGAAATATACACCTAACTACCTCACTACTGCTGAATGTGTATACTGTCCGCCTTGGGGGTGAAAACCATCCCATGGCGAGGCACACACCCAGCCATCAAGACAAATCTCTGGCATTTTTGGCCGGATTTAGATTAATTTTGCATTCAGCCGGATTTAGATTAATTTCGCAGTCTGCAAAACCACAAACATGAGCCTGACAAGTTGCGGCTATGTGACAGCACTACCTGTTCAGCCCTGCTGCCATGTTGTAAACCAATTTGCAAAAAAACAAAACACAAAACATGAGACTGAAACATAATTGTGCAAGGTGACAGCACAATCTGTTCACCCCTGCTACCGTTGTAAACCAATCTGCAAAACACAAACATGACACTGACACATAATTGTGCCAATGTGACAGCACTATCTGTTTCGGCCCTGCTACCATGTTGTAAACCAATCTGCAAAAACAAACTTGAGACTGACACATAATTGTGCCAATGTGACAGCACTACTAAAGTACTATTACTACATAATCGCTCGCATTACTTACTGCGGCGTTGTTACATTATATCAAAATGCAGCAATCTCTCATAAATAAACTACGGGGGTGTAAACCAATCTGCAACACTATTTACACGGCATAAATAAACTACGGAGGTGTAAACCAATCTGCAACACTATTTACACGACATAAATAAACTACGGAGGTGTAAACCAATCCACAACCTATTTACACAACATAAATAAACTACGGAGGTGTAAACCAATCCACAACCTATTTACACAACATAAATAAACTACGGAGGTGTAAACCAATCCACAACCTATTTACACAACATAAATAAACTACGGAGGTGTAACCAATCCGCGAAACTAATTTTAACAATCGCAATACCACCGGTGGTGTAAATCGCCCGTAGCCACCTGACCAGGTTCAATTTAATTGCAATTGTTGGGTATTCACCCTACCAATTTGTGTTAGCACCCGCATTTGGATGTCTGGGATGCCAATTTTCTGTGGCTTCTGCCTTTTAAATTTAAGGTCACAGATTGGCGGGAGACAAGCATCGTTAGGGGTACTACTTTACCATGAAAATTGCCCCCCCCCCCAAACAAAACAAAAAAAGCCGGCCCCAGGTTAGCTGGCAACATCCAGTCCTAGCTTAGCTGGAAACCATATTTTCCCTCAGTCAGCTTGGTAGGGGTGAGAATACATTGCAATCCGTTGGCTTTGGCACCCATGCTGCTGGTTTGTTTTGATTTGCTACCAGCCCCAGGCCTCGGCTTCTTCTGGGGGGAAGGATCCAGAACCGAAACCGGGATCGACAACACCCGGTGTTTTGCTTGTTTACCATGCTTATCCCCCGCCACTAGCAGCTATACAATAGGTGTCCCCGCTCGAGGGGTTTTAATATCTAAAGCAAGACCCTTCTGGTTCTAGAGCCCTTACCCTGTCTTCTGATTCTTGCCTAGCCTGATCAGCCGCCTCTTCTAGAGACCCTTACCTGCTAAACAAACCATCAATACAATGCCCCTGCTAGGGTTCCTGCCTGGTGGTGTCCGGTGGCCCTTCAACCCAGGCTCCTTGGCTGTCGCTGCTGAGAACAGGAGCTGACTCGGCTGCTGTCGTTGTCTGGCACTGACCTTTGCTCCCAGCCTTGCTGGGCGCTTTCCTTAGTTTCTCCGCGCCCGGACGTCCTTGCACTGTGCAAACTAACAGTAGCACAATTACTGAGTTACTTTATTACATCTGGCCTGTCATGTTGTTGCCAGGTTCCCCCTCCCAATAAGCGGGGCTTATATACTGTTCAAAAAAAGAAACGCATAGCTTGTAATATTTGGTTAATTTAGTTATATGGCTACAAGGATATCCACCAAACTGCAGAAAATGTTTATCTGGTCGTCGACCTTTCGTCCATTGCCACAAGTGAGCTCTGCACGTGACGCATGCGTTATCAGTGGCTACAATGTCAAAATTGCTCATTTGGCATGACCACTCGTCATGCTTCAGTGTAATCTCGTGAAACTCGGAGAATATTGAGCTCTCACCATGTCTTCCAAAACCCATAAAAGCGGATTGTTCGCCACAAAGAAATCAGACGACAATTCCGCGACGAAAGATGGCCCGATTGAGCAGAGAAGACCGCCAAATTGCATTGGGTCGTTTACAAGCAGGCCAAAGTCAAAGTGCAATCGCCAGGCACTTCCACGTGTCCCAGAGCACCATCAGTAGACTGTGGGTCAGGTTTCAAGCCACTGGCTCCGTTGCTGACTTGCCACGAGCGGGAAGACCAAGGGCGACAACTGCTGCTCACGACCGCTTCATACGGCTCCGCCACCTCCGGAATCGTTTCCTGTCGGCCTCATCTTCTGTCCAGGCTCTCCCCGGGCCACACCGATTATCGGACCAGACCGTGCGGAACCGCCTGCATGAAGCTGGTTTGAGAGCTCGCAGACCTCACAGAGGAGCTGTCCTCACCCGCCGCCATCGCCAGAACCGAGTGCAGTGGGGCAACCAGCACCTTCGCTGGACCGTCCGGAATCACTGGAGACACGTGTGGTTCAGCGACGAGTCCTACTTCCTGCTCCAGCGACATGATGGTCGGAGGAGGGTCTACCGGAGAGTAAACGAACGTTACGCGCCCAACTGTGTGGATGAGGCACCCGTTCATGGTGGTGGAGGCGTCATGGTGTGGGGGGCGATCAATACCGCTGGAAGGAGCACCCTGGTGCACGTCCAAGGGCGCATAACTGCCCAGCGATACGTGGAGGAAATTCTGCGCCCACACGCCCTTCCTCTTCTGGCTGACCAGGATGCCATATTCCAGCAGGACAACGCTCGCCCGCACACAGCACGACTCACCACCCAGTTCCTCACCGACCACCATGTCCAGGTGCTTCCCTGGCCATCCATGTCGCCAGACATGAACCCGATAGAACACCTCTGGGATGAATTGGACAGACGTGTGCGCAGGCGAGAAGAAGCGCCGGCAAATCACCGCGATCTATTGCAGGCACTTCAGGAGGAGTGGGACACCATCCCACAGCAAGATATCCGGCATCTGATCCAGTCCATGCCCAGAAGGTGCCGGGCAGTTGTTGCTGCTCAAGGCAGTCACACCCCCTACTGACTTGACAGCCTCGGCACCCAATCGTATTGATTGACTGATTGATTTGAAGATGCAAATGAACTGTGTGTGCATTCAACTGTGTCCATACCAAATTTCAAACAAATAATCTAAATATTGGATTTTCTGTTAATTTTTTCGAAAAATAAAACAAATTTGGCAAGTAGCAACTATGCGTTTCTTTTTTTGAACAGTATAATAAAAGAAGAGGTGGCAATCCTTAATCAGCAAATGTTGCCTTACACAACTTGGCTTTTTTTGTTTTCTTTTTTTGACTCACATGCGAAGCAAAAGTGAGTCTATGTACTCACCCGAGTCGTCCGTCCGTCCGTCCGGACGTCCGTCCGTCCGTCCGTCCGTCCGTCCGGGAAACTTTAACGTTGGATATTTCTTGGACACTATTCAGTCTATCAGTACCAAATTTAGTAAGATGGTGTATGATGACAAGGCCCCAAAAAACATACATAGCATCTTGACCTTGCTTCAAGGTCAAGGTCGCAGGGGCCATAAATGTTGCCTAAAAAACAGCTATTTTTCACATTTTTCCCATTTTCTCTGAAGTTTTTGAGATTCAATACCTCACCTATATATGATATATAGGGCAAAGTAAGCCCCATCTTTTGATACCAGTTTGGTTTACCTTGCTTCAAGGTCAAGGTCACAGGAGCTCTTCAAAGTTGGATTGTATACATATTTTGAAGTGACCTTGACCCTGAACTATGGAAGATAACTGTTTCAAACTTAAAAATTATGTGGGGCACATGTTATGCTTTCATCATGAGACACATTTGGTCACATATGATCAAGGTCAAGGTCACTTTGACCCTTATGAAATGTGACCAAAATAAGGTAGTGAACCACTAAAAGTGACCATATCTCATGGTAGAAAGAGCCAATAAGCACCATTGTACTTCCTATGTCTTGAATTAACAGCTTTGTGTTGCATGACCTTGGATGACCTTGACCTTGGGTCAAGGTCACATGTATTTTGGTAGGAAAAATGTGTAAAGCATGTGAGTCGTATGGGCTTTGCCCTTCTTGTTTAAAATATGGTAGGGGTGAACTTCTACATGAATGTTTACTCTCTCCGTGCATTAAACAATACCAACATAGCTAATATTAGCAATTTTAAATAAGAACATTTCCCTACTAAACCTGATAATTCCTTACTTACCGTGGTCTGGGTGGCCGAGTGGTAACGCACTTGCGCTCGGAAGCGAGAGGTTGCGAGTTCGACCCTGGGTCAGGGCGTTAGCAATTTTCTCCCCCTTTTTCTAACCTAGGTGGTGGGTTCAAGTGCTAGTCTTTCGGATGAGACCATAAACCGAGGTCACTTCGTGTACACTACATTGGGGTATGCACGTTAAAGATCCCACGATTGACAAAAGGGTCTTTCCTGGCAAAATTGTATTGGCGTAGATAAAAATGTCCACCTGTGTGACCTGGAATAATAGGCCGTGAAAGGTGGATGCAGCGCCTATAGGCTGTTGATCTACTGGCCGATGTGAATGCGTGATATATTGTGTAAAAAAAATTCCATCTCACACGGCATTAATAGGTAACATGCGCCTAGAGTCGTCTTGTGTGGTGAGATACGTGCGCGATATAAATCCTCGTAAATAAATAAAATGATGGTGTTTAATATTGTGCTTGAGGACAGACAGCCAAATTGCTTTTATTTATTACCCAAAGCTAACTGGAATGTCTGGCACATGCAATCTGTCTTAAAAAAAACCACTTCTGCTTTAATTGAGAAGCAGGAAATGTATGGTCATTAGTTATTGTTGTTTTTGTTGTTGTTATATTTGCTGCTATTTTTGTTGTTGGTGGTGGTGTTGGTGGTGCTGACAGTTTTTTGTATGTTGCTGCTTTTGTTTTTGTCATTTAATTGTTGATGTTGTTTTGGTGGTGTTGTTTTGGTGGTGTTGTTTTGGTGGTGTTGTTTTGGTGGTGTTGTTTTGGTGGTGTTGTTTTGGTGGTGTTGTTTTCAATTATGGTACCTTGCTGCTTCTGTCGTTGTTGCTGTTGTAATATGAGTATGCGTTCTGCCTCAATTTTATAGCTTCTCATGAAGAATACAAATCAAAGTATCTTATTTTAAATTAAAATGTCAGAGCTTGAAAATACATTCCTACAATATGTATTCCATAAAGAATGTTGAATACAAATGACAATTTCTGACTTCGCTGGATTTTCACAAGATTGCACAACTAAATTAAGCTGTATTTACGAAAATGAATAATAAAATGTACTTTGTACAGCACTGTCTTTTTGTGCAGATAGTCACCACTAGAGACAGACGCACAATGTACCAGACTACACGAACAACAACAAGAGAAGAGATGGGCTGAGGCGTTGAGTTGTAAGATGTTACCACAAACTGCCAAGAAGTCTTAACAAAACAGCTGTCGTCATGGACCCTGACCAGACACTGATATGGCCGTGTCGATGACACCGTATCAAGCTGTAGTGACCAGACATTAATATGGCCGTGTCGATGACACCGTATCAAGCTGTAGTGACCAGACATTAATATGGCCGTGTCGATGACACCGTGTCAAGCAGCAGTGACCAGACACTGATATGGCCGTGTCGATGACACCGTATCAAGCTGTAGTGACCAGACATTAATATGGCCGTGTCGATGATACCGTGTCTAGCGGCATTGAGTAAACGATAGGAGCGTCGCACGGTAGGAGCTAAACTGATTGTGAACTACAACATCATGGTCACCTGAACAAGTGGCGCATACATTGAGGCAAATCTTGGGAATGATGTTAAGAATGTCACAGGGTGAATATTAAGCAACTGACAAACATAACAAAGAGACTAGGGCATAATGGCAAGTCCAGCAAATACAGCCTGTTATGACGTCAGCAGTCAGACGAAAGACGCTGTAGAGCGGGATGACTGGGCAGAAGTAGCACGCATCCTCTCTGAGTGCAGCAGCCGTGATTTGGACAGTGTCATGACACAGCTGGTCAGCCGAGACCAGTGGGACGCTGTGAAACAAGTCATACAATGTCTAAATGACGATCAGCTGGAGTCAGCGTTAACGGTTCTTGTAACACAACAGCAATGGAAAGCCGCTGGGCTGATCCTGAAGCGGGGTGTAAGTAACATACAACGAAGATGGGCTCATGAACAATGCATACAGCATGGCCGAGCTGACCAATTTCAACATTTTCTACCTGAAGGGATTCATGCTGGCGACGAGTGGATGTTTCTGATGAACAGTTTGTTATCGGGTTTCCAGGGACGTGACGATGACAAGAGGCGACTGATGAGTAATATAACCGCTGGCACAAGGAATGGGCTTCTCCCTAGAAATATGAAAGAACACTTGAAGGATTTATTGCATGCTCTGGAACAAGATCTCGGTAGTGAGCTAGATGGCGTCTTATATCTCTGTGTGCGCCTTACAAAGCCCATATTTACGGAATTGTCACAAAATAGCTGCTGTCGTTCGAGGTATTTGAAAACATGTGTGAAAAAAATAGTAACCGAAGATGAATTTACACATTTTGTTCTCCCGTACCTATTGGAAAAACACCGAAACTTAGTACTGACACATCTCGTAAGAAAGCATCGGTGGGCAGCGGTTGATCGAGTCTTGCAGCGCGGTGTGAGTAACGACATGCATAACTGGGCGGTTGAAGAATGCACCAAGTATGCAGATAGGGATGAATTCATAGCACACGTTTTTCCTCACTTTGCTGACGATCAGCGTGATTCTATGCTGATACATCTTGTGACACGGGGTCAGTGGAAAGCTGTAAATACGGTGTTAAATAGAGGCGTGAGAAACGTGCGCCACAACTGGGCTGTTGAAGAATGCAGCAAAAAGGCAAACAGTGAAGACTTTATAGAGTATGTTTTACCTCACTGTGCTGACGATCAGCTAGTCTATATTGTACTGACACATCTTGTGACACGGGGTCAGTGGAAAGCTGTAGATAGGGTGTTACATCGAGGCGTGAACAACGAGGACCACAGATGGGCTGTTGAAGAAGGTATCAAAAAGGCCAAAAGTGATGACATTATAAAGTATGTGTTGCCTCATTGTGCTGTCGATCGGCTGGACTCTGTGATGATACATCTTGTGACAAGACTTCATTGGAGAGCTGTAGACAAGGTGTTGCCCCAGGTTGTGAACAAAGAGCGCCGTAGATGGGCTCTTAAAGAATGCAGCAAGAAGACCACTAATGATGACTTTATAAAGTATATTTTGCCCCACTGTGCCGATGATGAGCTGGACTGTGCACTGACTCATCTTGAGACACGAGGTCATTGGAAAGCTATTGACAAGGTGTTAAGTAGAGGCGTGAGTAACGTGCGCCACAGATGGGCTGTTAAAAGATGCAGCAAAAAAGCCGAAAGTGATGACTTTATAGAGTATGCTTTACCTCACTGTGCTGACGATCAGCTGGACTCTGTACTGATTCAACTTGTGACACGGGGTCAGTGGAAAGCTGTAGATAGGGTGTTACATCGAGGTGTGAACAACGCGCGCCACAACTGGGCTGTTGAATGCAGCAAAAAGGCATACAGTGAAGACTTTATAGAGTATGTTTTACCTCACTGTGCTGACGATCAGCTGGACTCTGTACTGATTCAACTTGTGACACGGGGTCAGTGGAAAGCTGTAGATAGGGTGTTACATCGAGGTGTGAACAACGCGCGCCACAACTGGGCTGTTGAAGAATGCAGCAAAAAGGCATACAGTGAAGACTATATAGAGTATGTTTTACCTCACTGTGCTGACGATCAGCTGGACTCTGTACTGATTCAACTTGTGACACGGGGTCAGTGGAAAGCTGTAGATAGGGTGTTACATCGAGGTGTGAACAACGCGCGCCACAACTGGGCTGTTGAAGAATGCAGCAAAAAGGCATACAGTGAAGACTATATAGAGTATGTTTTACCTCACTGTGCTGACGATCAGCTGGACTCTGTACTGATTCAACTTGTGACACGGGGTCAGTGGAAAGCTGTAGGTAGGGTGTTACATCGAGGTGTGAACAACGCGCGCCACAACTGGGCTGTTGAAGAATGCAGCAAAAAGGCATACAGTGAAGACGATATAGAGTATGTTTTACCTCACTGTGCTGACGATCAGCTGGACTCTGTACTGATTCAACTTGTGACACGGGGTCAGTGGAAAGCTGTAGATAGGGTGTTACATCGAGGTGTGAACAACGCGCGCCACAACTGGGCTGTTGAAGAATGCAGCAAAAGTGCAACAAGTTACGACTTTATAGACTATGCATTGCTTCATTTGGCTTACTGTTACACTTCTGTTTTAACACATCTTGTTCGACGCAATCTGTGGGAAGCTGTTGGTAAAACATTACATCAAGGTATGACTACAGCGGATGATATGTGGAAGACGGGAACAATAAATCAGAATAAACAGCAACACTTGTTCTTAAGATACATACTTCCGCGTGATTACGCTATCGTCCTGCCTCTCCTGGTAGAACATGGTAAACTAGACTTGGTAGGTCTGGTTTTAGACAAGGTTGTTGCCAGCTCACTGCATCAATGGGTTACAGGGGAAACCAGACTCCCACAGGGTGATGAAGAAGCATCACTGAATGATGTGGATAATTGTCATGTTGATTTAATGTTAACAATCAGACTGTTCAAGGCAGTACTGGTTGTTGGAGAAGATGGCCAGGCACGATGTAGCCATCTTGGATTGAAAGAAGACCTGTATGAAGTGCTGTACATGTCATTAGTGCACAATGTGTGTGTGGCGTTGTGCAGTGATCACAACAGTTTAACACATTTAAACGATCCTGTTGACAGCTGCGTGCCGGAAATCTATCACAAGATACATTCTTGCATGAGAAACATTACTGTAGGGTGTTCTGTTGAAGCAATTATGGACCTATGGAACAAGCAAGACAGCAAATTGTCATCTGAGCCGTTAGGTATACGCAAACACAGTTCCAGTTCCACACATGTGTTTTTCCAATTCCTGCGGCAGTTCAACCTGTACTACCGAAACAGGAAGGAAGAGAATGATGACGACATCCTGCTGACGATGTTTGCTGTTCTGCCTCTCTTCCCTGAACTGCAGAGTGTGGCCCTCAGGGTTATGCTACGTCATAAGAGGTGGGACGTCATCAGCCACGCTTGTTTGTCACATGTGTGGGAGCAAGATCGGTGGCAGTTGTTGAAGGCAGCTGTGAAGCAGAGACAGTGGAGCGTTGTCAGGAAGTGGGCAGACCACACACTGTATGACGATCAGCGGGTCTGGGCGCTGAACGAAGCTCGGAATGAGAAGCAGTGGGATGTGGCCTTGCTGCTGGCTGACAACGGACTGACAGACATCGAAATGATGCAGGTGCGCTACCGGGTAGCAAAATACGCCGACAGTAAAACGTCTTACCGCAGGGCTCTAAAAGCAGCAGTCAAGAAGAAGGCCTGGCGCGTGGTGATACAACTGGTGAGACTAGGGATGGATAAAGCCAAACGGGGCTCCTTCTTCTCCTGCATGATGAGACGACGGCAGTGGGGCGTGTGCAGAGCGCTGTTGGAGCAAGGGCTGAGTGTTCAGGTGTGTCTGGAAGCTCTTCCAGAACTGATGGAGATGAATCAGTGGACTCTGGTTGCCAGGGTGATGGAACACGGTGTTGATGATTCTGTTAGACAGCTGGTGATGCAGCGTGCCTGGGAGAGGAGGGAAGGGAGCGTGGTGTGGCTCTGTATCAAATACTTGCCAACTCCACTGTCTTTGGAGGAACAGGAAGTGCTGTTTCAACGGGCACTCAGCTGTGAAATCTGGCAAGTGATAAAGCCGCTGATAGAGGAAAAGGACGTGACTGGAATCAGACATCGTGACACCGCTCTGCTGGAAGCCATTGAGCAGCACCAGTGGGATGTGGTGGATCACTGCCAACGTCACCACGCTGACATCAACATGAAGGACGATGACGGCCACACACCGATACACAGAGCGGCCAGGAAAGGGGACTGGGAGGCAGTGAAGGAGCTGACAGTGAGAGACGGTGATCCCAACCAGTTGGACAGTGCGATTAGAGCTGAACAGTGGGACCTTGTGAAGTTGTTGATTCAGTTCCACGGGGACATTCATCTGGCCGAACGGCGGTACGGACCAACACCACTAAAGATGCTGATTGACGCACGCCAGGGAGAGGTAATCGAGTCCTCACTTATGTGGTGTCCTGACCAGCAGAAGGTTGTAAATGATAAAGGGGAGACAGTTCTCCACGCTGTGTGTCTGTCTGGCTGGCCTGGCGCCCTGCACCACCTGATAGCCAGGAAGGTTGACCCTTTAGCTGTGACACGGGAAGGACATACAGCGTTGTGTTACGCTGTGCTGTGCAAAGACTGTTCACAGATGATGGTAGCAGAGTGCATCAGGATGGGCTTCAACACACACCAGCCACACATGACTGCCGGGTATTATCGGACAGAAGAACAAGAAATGTTGATATCCCCCTTGGTCCTGGCCGTGATGCGGGGCCTGCCTGTCGTGACACAGATGCTGTATGAGTCAAGGGCGTACTCAAACAGACAGTTGCGTGAGTTGAGCGTACATTTAGACCAGCTGACAAAATGTAATACAGACGAAGGACGGAAATTTCGAAGCGCATTTTGGGACCTGTGGAAAAATGTTCATAATCAAAGTGTCAATGATCCTGGTTATTCGTTTGACGGAAAGTTGATGGGGCAGTCAGCTGACTACTTGCGGGAGATGTGCAGCACACCTCGCAGCCTGGTGTCCACGTGTCGCCTGGTGATCTCACGCTGCCTCACACTCAGCAAGACACGTCACAGAGACATTGCACAGCTCCCCCTGTCGCCCATGATAAAGGACTATTTGATGTTCTCTGATCTCACTGATCCACGGTATCCTGACCTGTCGTACAGAGGCAAAGAGTGAACACAGGTTGTCTTCAGTCTGTACACTTCACTGTGGTGGGACTCAGACTGCACAGCTGCATTGTTTTTCACTGCTGTGTATGATGCCACTTCGTCACGATGGTGTGTATAGCTCAGAGTTGTGCTCACTGCTGTGTATGATGCCACTTCGTCACGATGGTGTGTATAGCTCAGAGTTGTGCTCACTGCAGGTTGGAACACAGTGTTCTGATCCAGACCATGCAGCTACTGTTCCTCTAATTGATCACGTTGCTTCCTTTGTTTTCTGTTATAACTGTCCGTAGATAGATCATGTTTTACTTCTGTCATAAGTTGAAGTGATTTTTGTTTGTTCTTCGTTATGATTAACTTTCTGAGGTTTAGAGTGCGATATATGCCGGGCTTGTTGTTGTCATTGTAACTACACATATACAGATGTAATGTACTAGTTATTGCTTTGTGAAATATTGATGTGTTGGTTACACAGTATTGTATGTCGCAGTGTATTGGAAACCCCGGTTTAAGTCGCACATTTTCAAGCTTCACGCTGAAAATCGGAGTCAGGTAATACAATTATTGATGTTCTGGTTTTAAGCAATAGGATGTAGTCTGACCCACTGATTATGTTTGCAAAATTGGTGAGAAAAGAATACCTTTTGTGTTGCTTGTTTTAGATGAGAGTGATGATGTTAGCCGTGCATAGTATTTTGCTTATAATTCACCAACCTGGATACCGGAATCATGTGCGTTTAGAACCAGTGAATTTACAAGAAAGATGGATCCGCTTTTGTATTGCATGTTGTCATAGTTCACCCGCATACCATTAATATCTTTGGTTTTTACATTTAGTCAAGTTTTGACTAAATGTTTTAACATAGAGGGGGAATCGAGACGAGGGTCATGGTGTATGTGTGTGTGTGTGTGTGTGTGTGTGTGTGTGTGTGTGTGTGTGTGTGTGTGTGTGTGTGTGTGTGGGTGCGCGTGTGTGTGTAGAGCGATTCAGAGTAAACTATTGGACCGATCTTTATGAAATTTGACATGAGAGTTCCTGGGTATGATATCCCCGGACGTTTTTTTCATTTTTTGGATAAATGTCTTTGATGACGTCATATCCGGCTTTTTGTAAAAGTTGAGGCGGCACTGTCACACCCTCATTTTTCAATCAAATTGATTGAAATTTTGGCCAAGCAATCTTCGACAAAGGCCGGACTTCGGTATTGCATTTCAGCTTGGTGGCTTAAAAATTAATTAATGACTTTGGTCATTAAAAATCTGAAAATTGTAAAAAAAACAAAAAACATTTTATAAAACGATCCAAAGTTACGTTCATCTTATTCTTCATCATTTTGTGATTCCAAAAACATATAAATATGTTATATTTGGATTAAAAACAAGCTCTGAAAATTAAAAATATAAAAATTATGATCAAAATTAAATTTTCGAAATCAATTTAACAACACTTTCATCTTATTCCTTGTCGGTTCCTGATTCCAAAAGTATATAGATATGATATGTTTGGATTAAAAACACGCTCAGAAAGTTAAAACGAAGAGAGGTACAGTAAAGCGTGCTATGAAGCACAGCGCAACCGCTGCCGCGCCAAACAGGCTCGTCACTTTCACTAGCGGCGGACTACGTTCAGTTTCATTCTGTGAGTTCCACAGCTTGACTAAATGTAGTAATTTCGCCTTACGCGACTTGTTTATTATGTTTTTGCTGGGTAGCTGCAGCCAATATGCAATAAATATAAAACTACACAGAGCAGCCATCTCTTAATTACCCAGGACGATGAGAAAGACCCTCGCCTGTATGTGTGCCATAACTTAGAGCAAACAGAACCTTCGAATAGACGCTTTAACGGTTTTACATTCAAATGTTGTGAACGTTCGTAACGCCACCGACACAAATGTGACATGTATGCAACTTTGTTTGCTAAACAAGTGATTGTGCCAGTATATATGTGCAAAATGTAAGAAACATTTGTTGATGGGATTTAAAGTTATAGCATCATAGTTTTGAAGGATAAAGAAATTGAAAACCCACGAAATTGCGCTGTTCTATTTCTAAGAGGTGACGTGTACTTTATTTAAATCAGGGTGGCTGAGTGGTTGGGCCACACACTTTCGACTAATTAGGTTGATTGCACAAAGGCCGGTGATTCAAACTTTTTATTTTTGTTTATTTTTGATTTTTTTAAAGATGTCAGTTTTGTTCTGGTTTTTTTTTAAATGTGTTACGCATGTGTGTTTATGGGTCTGTCAGTGACAACGTGTGTGTTTGTGTTTGTGCGTGGTAAAATCATTTGAAGAGCCCCAAAGAATTATACCATTTCAGTTTGTGTGACCAAGGCTAACACCTTTCCGGTTCTTGCCGGAAATCCGGGTTTTGAAAACTTTTAAAACCGGAAAATCAGGTTTCTAGTTTGGATGTTTAATGGAGGCTAAATGAGTACTGTATTATAATGTTTTTACATACATTTTGGTACCAGGAAAGGCTGTTCATTACCTCTACAAGATAAAAAAAAAATTAAAAATAAAAAAGGCCTCAGCTTCTGGGGGATGTTTCCTCCCAGATCCCCTGCCGCATTGGACTCTGGTTTTTCACTTTTTTGGTGTTAGCCCTGTGTGACTGTTCCCATATTTTGACGCTTACTATTTACAATTTCAGGGATAACGGTAACCGCAACACGTTCCAAATGGTTTACTGTAATCCATTATAACCTCGAGACAATACTCTTACACACTCCTGATGTCTATCTCCAAAGTCAGTCTCATAGCATTGCAAATGCCCGAATCGTGTGAGCAAGTATTAGATGGTGTTTCACCATCCTCAAGACACCGTAAGAAAAACCTAGTGGTGCATCTATTTGACGTCATATTTCCTGGAACGATATAACGTCATGTCTTTATTCTTCTGTCTTTGAAATTCCATTTCTTCTTTCCCTTTTGTATAACAGCTCAGTCGTTTTAAAAACATTTATTTTTCGCAAAAGCTACTAAACTAGTTGTCAATGATCTGCAAAGAATGCATGCGTCCTATTGTTTGACGGGAAGCAACATTATTCTAAGTCTCCTTTGATACGAGTTGTGCAAAAAACATCGTGGACAATTTATTTTTTTACCTCGTTTTGAACGAATGAAACTTTTGACCCCAGAAGGAATGTTTCTGAAACTTGGCACACATATAGTCACAAATTGTCCAATAACTTAAATAGCATAAACAGTTCGCGTACATGTCACAATTGTCTCTGTGGCGTTTCGAGCGTTCACAACATTTTACAACGTCTATTCTCATGTTTAGTATGCTCTAGTAAAGACATGCATACAGAAGAGCGTCTTTGTCATCGTCCTGTGTAGAATGGCTGTGTTCTTTTAGATTTGTTGCATATCTTTCACACACTAGATCAGCCGGACCACAGATTTAAAGAAATGGGTCTGCCCTTTTAGATAAGACTAAAAAAAAAACTTTCTGATGTAAACGATGTGAAATATTGTTGCGATAGTTCAAAGTGAATAATGCAGTCCAAAAAACGCAAATGTTTTAGGTAAGGTGTCGTCAAAATCCATTTTTGAGCAGAAAGAAGCGAGATCTTTCAAATAAACCTGTACTTCTGACCGAAACAATGCTGTTTACCATCTAGGCTTAACCTTTAGTATTAAGTGTATTCAGTGATGTCGCATTGTGGTGTGAGTTGATCCTGTTGTTTCTCGGTTGCCTGTGTACTCTGTATGGTTTTTAAATTATGTGTAATAATGTCGATGTGTCATTTTCTTCAAAAGTTACGTTGATGTTTCTTCAGTTGCCTCCCCACATGAACAATTTCTTTTGATCATTTTTTAAGTTATTGAGACATCCCAGTGCACTAAGGGATTTATAGAGCAAATCGAGAAAATTCATTATTGAACGAAGCGCATAGCGCTGAGTTCAATAATTATTTTCGAGATTTGCTCTATAAATCCCTTAGTGCACTGGGATTGTTTCAATAACGATATTGTCAGTACCGCCAGAGAAAAAAAGAAGATTCAAAACGCACATTTTGCAACGCGCATTTGGATAGGCGTAACTGTGGTCAGGTTTGTGTCACTGGATCTACTTTTGTGTGGGCTGTCTCAAGTGTGTCGTGCTTTCGTCACACGCAAACTCTTGTTTTAATTTCTGTTGGTAAATTCCAGTGTATCGTTAAGCTAAAAATTGATGATCTTTCATAGAGACCTCATTTAAACTCGGAGAAAGGACTGTGCTCTTAATTTGCGATTCGAAACCTTCATCGAGCTTCGACAGATTGACTGTGCAGAGTTTTGCCCCTTGCCAAGGTCGACGGAAAGCGGCACATTTTCAAAATAAATGTGGCATGTTTCTCGTGTGGTATCTTCACTCATCGGGGAGTTAGATATGAACGGTAAGAATGCTCTGAACCCTACACGTATTATATCCCCATCGTTTTTTCGTTCACATTTGCCCAACATGTTAATTTGCTGAGCGGGGTTTATGTCGTCTGCTAGGGCAATCAAACCACTGCATGCAGTCTGCACTGAGTCTGCACGCACGAGGCAGGCTGGTAATAAGTCTTATATATGGTAAGAACGTTCTGAACCCTACACGTTTTCGATTACGATTGTTCTTGCCTTGAAATAATAATTCGGAAACCATTCATTTAATGAACTGATGCAGTCGTATTTCAGTGTAGTCAGTGCTACGTATGACAGAGTCGATCGAGTCAGTCTTCCAAACTGGTCTAGTAGGTACGTTATCGGAATAACACTTGTGTTTTCTACTAGCGGGTGGGAATTTTATACTAACTCATCATTTGGTAATGTGGATGATAAGCTACATGCCACTAACACGGCATATGAGAAGAATCTATGCAAGTCGGCGAAAATTAGATGAAACACAGCGGCTTCTATTTTTAGATCAGTGGCACTGTGGCACAGGCACATGCAATCTGTCAGAAAAAAAACCACTTCTGCTTTAATTGAGAAGCAGGGAATTTATGGTCATTTGGTATTGTGGAGAATATAAGCTACATGTCAGTAATTAATTCTGAGGATGAGAGCACAGTCTTGCTTAGGCAAAGGGCGTAAGAATACGCTCTGTGGAAAAGTTAGCGCACTCCAAGAGTGCGCTAACAGTTTTAGCGCATCGCCATTAGCCAATCAACTGGTTCACATCAGTCATGTGACACCAGTACTTACTGACAATTATTATTATTATTATTATTATTATTATTATTTGAATAACTGTCATGTTGTACATATTCGTTACATTTGAATAACAGTCATGTTTTACATATCCGTCACATTTGAATAACAGACGTGTTGCACATATCCGTTACATTTGAATAACAGACGTGTTGCACATATCCGTTACATTTGAATAACAGACGTGTTGCACATATCCGTCACATTTGAAATTCCTTCATCGCTGTTGACATTTACCGGTTTTATGACGAATGTAATGCTACCTTTGATTTCTTTGATCCATTAATATTCATAATGTTCAGATCTCTTTTGTGTGAAATGCAGCTTTCCATTGGTTCTATATTGTTCAATAATCATAATGTACAAATCTGCCATTTCATTTTGATTTTTGAATGACTACGATGTAAAAAATCTAATGCCAATAGAATACAGTTGTTTATTTGTTTAAGTTCTTCAATATTCAGGGGCAGATCCAGGGGGGGTTCCGGGGTTTCCGGAGCCCCCACCCCCCTCCCCTTAGCCTACAAAAATTAAATTAAATAAAACAGAAGAAAAAAATGAAAATAAAGAAAAACTGATGGCTCAGATTGCACTAGATTGCTCCATTTTCCTTGATTTTTATCAAGATGTTCCGGGGGGGGGGGGGGGGGTATGCCCCCGGAACCCCCTAGAAGCCAGCCTTTTTCTTTTAAGTGACGGTTTTGGAAAGTAGTATGGCAATTTGTTGGCTCAGGTTGCACCAGATCGGTTAATTGTCCTTGTTTAGATCCAAATTTGTCTTCTTAAATTCACTTTTGGGAAGGTGTATTAGGGGACGTTTCTTTGCTCAGATTGCACCAGATTGCTCCATTTTCCTTGTTCTTATCAACATTTTCCGGGGGGGGGGGCATGCCCCCGGACCCCTTTAGGAGGTTCGAACGCTTCGCGCTCTCAACTAAACGCTTTGCGTCGTCAAATTGTCCCTAAAAGAAATTTGGAACCCCCCCCCCCCCCTTAAAAATGATGTGATCCGCCCCTGATATTCATTATGTACACATTTGTTGTTTGGAGTTCAAGGATTCTTGTTTTATCAATCAATGAATATGATGTAAATATTTGTAACTGTTACTTATGGACAACAATATGTGAATATTTTGATCCAATGTATTGCATTATGTACAGATCTCTTTTGTATGAACTATACGAATGTTGTGTAAAATTTACAGAATGATCGCCTCTGTCCCTGTTACAACTATTGTGTACGTGTCTATCCTGACACAAATGCTACAGTTGAATGATTTTACCGTTGATGCACCCATATAATGCTCCAGCATTTTATCATTATTAAATGCTACTACTCCTTTTTACCTCTCTAAGGTCATGATGCTCAGCCTTTTTTGCTGGAGCAAATTTTTGATTAGTGCTTTTGTGAACAAGAAACAATTGACAAGTGGCTATGTCACACGCTTTCCTTCTTTGCCACTACTAAAGCAAACGTATGCAAGATTGTATGTTACACGATTTGGAGCATGTGCAAGAACGGATTCAAACTGATCATAATCCGCCATGAAATTTCAGGAATGTTTATGTGAGCACTTACCATAAGTTTTAAACTTGTTGTGCTCCTTCTTAATGATGTTGTTATATTATCATGTGTCTGTTTACGAATAAAATACTGTTTAAAGGACAAGTGGCTATGTCACACGCTTTCCTTCTTTGCCACTACTAAAGCAAACGTATGCAAGATTGTATGTTACACGATTTGGAGCATGTGCAAGAACGGATTCAAACTCGAAATCGTCCCTCCAAAAGCCAAAAAATGCACACACGACTTTTATTTCTCCTGCTGTTATCGTTTCTTCTCTTTACAAATTATTCAACGCTCAGAATACTGAAAACGGCAACCCAGACGACAGTACTGTTTCCATACGCGAATTTAGCTTCCCTTGGAAAGTGGCTCGCTCAGGAGGCCTGTTAGTCTGACACTATAAGGACAGAGTTCTGAACATAGATGACAAAGATTCCGGAATGAACAAACATTTCGCGGATGCAGACACAAAAAGACGTCATGAAGAATGCGATGATTCAAAAGATACAGACTGTGACGATGACTGTGGCGTCATTCACATATACCGAGACGTCATTCACAGTTGTTCGGTCACTTCCGTCAAAAAGTAGATCTCTCGACAATGGCTGCTCCTGTGTTTAGGTTTGTCAAGCTTGAGTACACAAAACGTGTTTGTTCTCTCCTCTGTTGAAGCTGTGAGACATAAATGATATTCCGACTTGGTCGTGTGACAGAGTTTTCTTCCACACTCGATTAGCTGATGTCTAACTCAGCCTGACGGCTTCGTTAGACAATCAACGTAATCTCGTGTGGAAGAAAACGTCTGTCACACGACCAAGTCGGAATAGCAGGTACTATCCCATCTCCCCCCTTTCCCCGTCGCGATATAACCTTCGTGGTTGAAAACGACGTTAAACACCAAATAAAGAAAGAAATTAGAGTAACACAGTGCTATTGTTAATATGATTTGGCCTCTTTAATTAGGGTAACACTGTGCTATTGTTGATATGATTTGTCCTCTTTTATTAGAGTAACACTGTGCTATTGTTGATATGATTTGGCCTTTTTCCTAGAAATGGAAAAGGTGGCTTTTGACTTAATGAAATGTTTAATTGATTGATGTTGCCTGTATTTCAACACGTTCTCGTGTCATCATTGACTGGTCCATGGTACAACAGTGCTTTGGCTTATTGTGTTTGTATACAATAATTATTTTGCTCTGTTTTTAGTTTAAAGCAAGTATGTTTTGAGACAAACGCATGAAATGCTATTAATTTGGTTAACGTTTCTGTGTGTATGTGTGTGTGTATGTGTGTGTGTGTGTGTGTGTGTGTGTGTGTGTGGATGTGTGACAGTGTGCGTGTGTGTGTGTGTGTGTGCGTGTGTGGGTGTGCACGTTAAAGATCCCACGATTGACAAAAGGGTCTTTCCTCAGTGGCAAAATTGCTTTGGCACAGTTAATAATTGTCTACCTATACCCGTGTGACTTGGAATAATAGGCCGTGAAAGGTAAATATGCGCCGAAATGGCTGCAATCTACTGGCCGTATAAAATTTCATCTCACACGGCATCACTGCAGAGCGCCTAGAACTGTACCCACGGAATATGCGCGATATAAGACTCATTGATTGATTGATTGATTGATTGTGATACACTGGATTTGTGTGATCTTGTTGCTTTTTTAATGCGTTTGATACAGCCATGACTACCCAGATTGATACAGCCATGACTACCCAGATTGATACAGCCATGACTACCCAGATTGATACAGCCATGACTACCCAGATATGTGTTGTGGAATGGCATTGGGTTTTAGATTCGGAGTTGCCAAACATGTTGTTGTAAGTTCTTTATAAATCTCTCTATTCCGATAAGCACGTTGGTGGCTCACTTTGTATAAATGTGATGGTGATCTATTCTTACCCATTCTTTTTGTGGCATATTCTACCTGCATAAAATGTTGCAGGTCCCTCATATTGCCTATCTTATGATGGCTATGCACTACGAAAACAAAGTCTATAAGAAGTTCCGCATTGTCATTGTGCCAATAGAATAACTTAGAGGTATTTCTTGGTACGAAGTATGTTTATTAATTCTGTTCATTTTTTGTAAATATTAATTTGTATTTTGGTTCCCTCTAACATAGTGTGAATATTTCTTTTCAACTTTCAATGTATACACATTTTGCTAATTATTCATTATCAAACTCACAAGAAGTTACAAGCATCCATCCCAAAAATCAAATTATTTGATGTTGTTGATACTGTTGGCTTGGTGGGTAAAAATAAGTATAGATACTGCACCGTATGTTTTTCCTGGTTTAGTAATGCTCAGGATAGAACCAGGTTGTCATTGCAAAGTAAGCCGTTTTTACTGCATTTATAATTTGAGTGTAAGTACATTAGTCAAGTTTTGTTTTCAATATGTTATGAGTATACAAGGTTTTCTTTGCTTCAAAATGGTGTTCTTGATCAACTTTGTTTTTGTTAATGATGTACCAAGCACATTCCCTGTGAATTATTGTCGTACATCTCAAGAAATAATAGGTTTTTAGCTTTTTGTTATCAATTTAGTTTTCACACACTGAAAAATATGCACCATGATTGTGTGTGTGTGTGTGTGTCCATGTGTGTGTGTGTGTGTGTGTGTGTGTGTAATTCCTGGTACGAGATGGACTTTATCTTAATTGCTTTACCAGATAGCTTTCTCTTTCATAGCATACTTGTATGTAACAATTTATGTTTCCATTTTATTTTTCATTTTTTTGCTGAAGATTGATGAACGCTTTTTTTTTCTCTTTTGTTTTTCAAATTTGTTTTGGTGTTGTGGTTTTTTGCTGTTGTTGATGTAAATGTATTTGAGTGTGTGTGTGTTTTGTGTTTGTCAGGAAGCATATATTTTCGGGGTCGGCTTTCGTGGTTTTTGAGTTGTTGGTCGATTTGAGTTCTACTTAGTTTTTTAATATGTTTGTAATGATTAACCAGATTAATTCTTCTGAACTATTCACGTTGGCATATTGTTAACGTATTCAAGTAAGTGACTATATTCAGTATATATCCACCAAATTAACGCTGTTTTGTTTTATTTGTTGTTCTTCAGTTTTGACAAAAGCCCATTATATATTTGTTTCCTGTTAAAAAGAATAGAATTTGCAGAAAAAAGACCCCTTACATAATTATGAAATACCTAAAAACCATTTTAGATAACGTTGTTAACTCAGGAATTGTATCTAACCAAACATTGGAATTAGGAAATGAAAATGTATAATGAAATTGGAATTTACTTACAGCAATTAAAAAACAAACCGCACCAAAGGAAATTTGAAAAATACATTAGTGCATAATCAAATTACGACCCTATTTGTATTTAAAAAAACCCATAGGTTATAGTTACCAGTCTAACTATCATAAATCATTAGAAATAACACAATTTTAGCAGCTAGTCATAAGAACTATGAAGAGTACATGCGGTATTATGCTTCCTTGTCATTAGTGTGCATGAAGTGTATAGTTAATAAATTGTAAGCAATGCTCATTTTTTCTTCAGTTTCTTCAGTGTGTGTGTGTGTGTGTGTGTGTGTGTGTGTGTGTGTGTGTGTGTGTGTGTGTGTGTGTGTGTGTGTGTGTGTGTGTGTGACCTTTGTGTGTCAGTGTGTGTATGTGCGTGCCTGTGTGTGCGTGTGACGGTGAGCGCGTGCGTGCGTGTGTGTGTGTGTGTGTGTGTGTGTGTGTGTGTGTGTGTGCAGAGTGATTCCGATTCCGAAATACGCAGGAGCATCTTTTAAAAAATCAATACATGTACTGATTTCGGCTTAGCATATGGTTTTAGATGTATTCAAAATCAAGGAAACTAATGGACAAACAAAGAGACAGGCATTTGAAGAAAGTATATCTTACACACACACACACACATACACACACACACACACACATTTTTACTTAGCGTAATATAAGTAACTTCTTCTTCTTCTTCTGCGTTCGTGGGCTGAAACTCCCACATACACTCGTGTTTTTTGCACGAGTGGAATTTTACGTGTATGACCGTTTTTTACCCCGCCATTCAGGCAGCCATACGCCGTTTTCGGAGGAAGCATGCTGGGTATGTTCGTGTTTCTCTAACCCACCGAACTCTGACATGCGGATTACAGGATCTTTTTCGTGCGCACTTGGTCTTGTGCTTGCGTGAACACACGGGGGTGTTCGGACACCGAGGAGAGTCTGCACACAAAGTTGACTCTGAGAAATAAATCTCTCGCCGAACGTGGGGACGAACTCACGCTGACAGTGGCCAACTGGATACAAATCCAGCGCGCTACCGACTGAGCTACATCCCCGCCACGATAAGTAACGATATTGGCGGAACAAATATCAGGCTCAGGCTCAAATGAGCAACAGCGGGAAAATCCGATATGAGTACAACAGACACAGTGCACGTCATGTTGATCCTTTCAACGCCGCCATGTAGCACTCGTATGTTGAACGTTGGCTTTTGCAAGAAACAGGGGGCACAACGCCGCTCCGATCCATCCATATCAGTCTACCCTGGATACTGTCCCTTGCTATGTGTATCCGATCTCTCCCACCCGACCTACCCGAGTCTCCCACTGCGCACCCTATAAACATCCCAGCGGTTTTCACAAGTGTTTAACATCTTATTACCTCAACCCTGACCTTGAGCAGCCACATTGATAGCCTATAGGACATAAATATTCCTTTTCGTTCATTAATTCACACGACGCTGTTGGGAGTCATCGGAATGGTTTGTTTGTTTGTTTGTTTGCTTAACGCCCAGCCGACCACGAAGGGCCATATCAGGGCGGTGCTGCTTTGACATATAACGTGCGCCACACACAAGACAGAAGTCGCAGCACAGGCTTCATGTCTCACCCAGTCACATTATTCTGACACCGGACCAACCAGTCCTAGCCGACTAACCCCACAATGCCAGACGCCAGGCGGAGCAGCCACTAGATTGCCAATTTTAAAGTCTTAGGTATGACCCGGCCGGGGTTCGAACCCACGACCTCCCGATCACGGGGCGGACGCCTTACCACTAGGCCAACCGTGCCGGTCCATCGGAATGGTAGAAACACTTGTTGGGAGTCATCGGAATGGTAGACACACGTGCTGGGAGTCATCGGAATGGTAGACACACGTGTTGGGAGTCATCGGAATGGAAGACACACGTGTTGGGAGTCATCGGAATGGTAGACACACGTGTTGGGAGTCATCGGAATGGTAGACACACGTGCTGAGAGTCATCGGAATGGTAGACACACGTGCTGGGAGTCATCGGAATGGTAGACACACGTGTTGGGAGTCATCGGAATGGTAGACACACGTGTTGGGAGTCATCGGAATTGTAGACACACGTGTTGGGAGTCATTGTATGGTAGACACACGTGCTGGGAGTCATCGGAATGGTAGACACACGTGCTGGGAGTCATCGGAATGGTAGACACACGTGCTGGGAGTCATCGGAATGGTAGACACACGTGCTGAGAGTCATCGGAATGGTAGACACACGTGTTGGGAGTCATCGGAATGGTAGACACACGTGCTGGGAGTCATCGGAATGGTAGACACACGTGTTGGGAGTCATTGGAATGGTAGACACGTGCTGGGAGTCATTGGAATGGTAGACACACGTGCTGGGAGTCATCGGAATGGTAGACACACGTGTTGGGAGTCATCGGAATGGTAGACACACATGCTGAGAGTCATCGGAATGGTAGACACACGTGCTGAGAGTCATCGGAATGGTAGACACACGTGTTGGGAGTCATCGGAATGGTAGACACACGTGCTGGGAGTCATCGGAATGGTAGACACACGTGTTGGGAGTCATCGGAATGGTAGACACACGTGTTGGGAGTCATCGGAATGGTAGACACACATGCTGAGAGTCATCGGAATGGTAGACACACGTGCTGAGAGTCATCGGAATGGTAGACACACGTGTTGGGAGTCATCGGAATGGTAGACACACGTGCTGGGAGTCATCGGAATGGTAGACACACGTGTTGGGAGTCATCGGAATGGTAGACACACGTGTTGGGAGTCATCGGAATGGTAGACACACGTGTTGGGAGTCATCGGAATGGTAGACACACATGCTGAGAGTCATCGGAATGGTAGACACACGTGCTGAGAGTCATCGGAATGGTAGACACACGTGTTGGGAGTCATCGGAATGGTAGACACACGTGCTGGGAGTCATCGGAATGGTAGACACACGTGTTGGGAGTCATCGGAATGGTAGACACACGTGTTGGGAGTCATCGGAATGGTAGACACACATGCTGAGAGTCATCGGAATGGTAGACACACGTGCTGAGAGTCATCGGAATGGTAGACACACGTGTTGGGAGTCATCGGAATGGTAGACACACGTGCTGGGAGTCATCGGAATGGTAGACACACGTGCTGGGAGTCATCGGAATGGTAGACACACGTGTTGGGAGTCATTGGAATGGTAGACACACGTGTTGGGAGTCATCGGAATGGTAGACACACGTGCTGGGAGTCATTGGAATGGTAGACACACGTGTTGGGAGTCATCGGAATGGTAGACACACGTGTTGGGAGTCATCGGAATGGTAGACACACGTGTTGGGAGTCATCGGAATGGTAGACACACGTGTTGGGAGTCATCGGAATGGTAGACACACGTGTTGGGAGTCATCGGAATGGTAGACACACGTGTTGGGAGTCATCGGAAAGGTAGAGACACGTGTTGGGAGTCATTGTATGGTAGACACACGTGTTGGGAGTCATCGGAATGGTAGACACACGTATTGGGAGTCATCGGAATGGTAGACACACGTGTTGGGAGTCATCGGAATGGTAGACACACGTGTTGGGAGTCATCGGAATGGTAGACACACGTGTTGGGAGTCATTGTATGGTAGACACACGTGTTGGGAGTCATCGGAATGGTAGACACACATGTTGGGAGTCATTGTATGGTAGACACACGTGTTGGGAGTCATCGGAATGGTAGACACACGTGACTGCCAGGTTATCAATCACAATGTAAGCACTCGAACAAACAAACATAATGGACTGTAATAGAAATTGTGCACTGGAATCAGAAATACTAGCTAAAATCCATCCACAAACCAAAAGTGTTCATTAAGCTGTTCGTGTAGGTAACATCATTGTAACAAGGACATACTGATGTCCGTAATAGCTGCTTATTCCTGTGAGGACGTAAAACCCCAATAGTCAACCATACAACCATGGAACCCCCGTTTGAAGAAAGCCCAATCTAAGACTAGCTTCTTTGTAAGACCTTGTTAGCTCAGATCCAAAATCAAAGCGACAGCCAGCGTTCCAAAATTCAGAATCAAAAAACAAGAAAGGTAATTAGTTGTTGGAACGTTGTTATTGACAAACATACGTTACCATCACAAATATATCGTCCCAACGGTCTTTTATGTGAACAGACAAACAATTAATCACAAAAAATTTATCTTATACGGCTTTGTTACATTTAGTCAAGTTTTGACTAAATGTTTTAACATAGAGGGGGAATCGAGACGAGGGTCGTGGTGTATGTGTGTGTGTCTGTCTGTGCGTGTGTGTGTGTAGAGCGATTCAGACCAAACTACTGGACCGATCTTTATGAAATTTGACATGAGAGTTCCTGGGAATGATATCCCCGGATTTTTTTTTCTTTTTTTCGATAAATACTTTTGATGACGTCATATCCGGCTTTTTGTAAAAGTTGAGGCGGCACTGTCACACCCTCATTTTTCAATCAAATTGATTGAAATTTTTTTAAAGCAATCTTCGACGAAGGCCGGACTTCGGTATTGCATTTCAGCTTGGTGGCTTAAAAATTAATTAATGACTTTGGTCATTAAAAATCTGAAAATTGTAATAATTTTTTTATATAAAACGATCCAAATTTACGTTCATCTTATTCTACATCATTTCCTGATTCCAAAAACATATAAATATGTTATATTTGGATTAAAAACAAGCTCTGAAAATTAAAAATATAAAAATTATGATCAAAATTAAATTTCCGAAATCGATTTAAAAACAATTTCATCTTATTCCTCGTCGGTTCCTGATGCCAAAAACATATAAATATGATATGTTTGGATTAAAAACACGCTCAGAAAGTTAAAACGAAGAGAGGTACAGAAAAGCGTGCTTTGCAGCACAGCGAAACCACTACAGCGCTGAACAGGCTTAACTCCGTTATGCACAAGCGGCGGACTACGGTCATTGTGAAAAAATACAGTGCGTTCAGTTTCATTCTGTGAGTTCCACAGCTTGACTAACTGTAGTCATTTCGCCTTACGCGACTTGTTTTGTGTTTTAGCTTAGGTTTTTTTGTGACTAATTATTTGTCTGTTCACTTAAAAGACCGTTGAGTCGATATAATTATTTTGTGATTGTAACGTATTGTTGTCCCAACAACTTACCTTTCTTGGTTTTTTTAATTCTTGTTAGCTCAGACTTTCAGTTCATAACCCCTGCAAAAAGACATCTATTTTAAGACTCCTGCCGTTTTAAGACTCGATTTTCTCAGACTTTTGGAAGCGGGGTTCCATTGTATTCAAACATGAGTCTTGAGGGCTTCGCCTTTCTAGTTTCTTCATATTGTCAGGGAAACATGTCATTAACATGTCATTATCATCTGAAGAAAGAATTGCACAAATACCTTATCGCGTAGATGGGTGAGAGGATACACAATAACATTAACTAACAGGTGTGGGCGCGAGCGAGCGCGCGCATGTGTATGTGTGTGTGTGTGTGCAGTGTGTGTGTGTGTGTGTGTGTGTGAAGTGTGTGTGTGTGTGTGTGTGTGCAGTGTGTGTGCGTGCGAGCGCGTGCGAGCGCGCGTATGTGTGTGTGTTTGTGTGTGTATGTGTGTGTGTATGTGTGTGTGTGTGTGTGTGTATGTGTGTGTGTGTGTGTGTGTGTGTGTGTGTGTGTGTGTGTGTGTCTGTCTGTCTGAGTGTGACTGGATGTTACTGGATCTGCACACACATCAAACTGAACGTGAGACATCGAGGATCCTTTCAACTTTATCGAAAAAGAAATATCAATAGAACCAAAAAACAAGTAGGTTCAGTATTTGCATCACAACAGATAAGGAGTTCCACGCCTTATTCGCCACATTGAAAAAAAAATGTCAATACGACGGATTTGCTGAAAATGTTTATTTGAGATTTCAAATCTGTGGCAAGGCTGAGCTAGGCTGCTTGGAAGTGGTGACACAGACTGGACATTTGGTGCTTTCTGCGCTTTTTTAGGTCAAAAAGACGTGTTATTTCTGAGGGGGTTGTTGTCTTTCTCTGTCTACGGCGTCTGCGCAGAAAAAGTGACTGAGACACAAGATATACCAAATTAAAGAGCGTTATTTTTTACTTAAACGTGGTATGCGTCAGGCTTGCATAACAAACGCGCGTACACACACACACACACACACACACACACACACACACATACACACACACACACACACACACACACACACATGAGTGCACGTGGGAGATGCAGTCCATAAACTCCCTAGAAGACGAAGAAAGCATGTGTCCAGACAGAAGGAGTGTCTTGTCCCACGCAAAACCCGAGATGGATGAAAGGTGTACACTCTATACAGTAATGAACGCACGATGAACACATTTCTAGATCTGTAACAGTAATGAACGCATGATGAAGACATTTCTAGATCTGTAACAAGTGTTGAACGCTGCGTGACAAAGTTCATAGTTTTCATAGAGAAAGATACACACGTAAGACAGACACTGTGTTCCCAAAATAATGTTCATTTGAACACGTAGTCTAGTGAACATCATGTGTTCCAATAGAACTATGTCCCATGTCACAAAGTGTTCAACAATTGTTACAGAAAAGTGTTCAAAGTGTTGTCATTTCTGTTTGGAGTGCGCATCCTGGGCTGACGCGCAAAAAGCGGAAGTGGGGTCTGATTGGTTGAAAGCATAACAAAGGGCAACTTCAACCAATCGGACCTCGCGGCTGCGTACCATCCATTTGGTTAGCACCCACTTTGGCTTCGTGCAGCTCAGCACTGGAAAGATAGTACATATTGACTGTGTTTGGTAACTGCACGCACTGAAAACAGTCCACATGGTCGGTGTTGACCCATTGCAAGGACAGGTCACTGGCGGGTCACTCGCGGGCCACCAGACCCTTGCCGGGCTTGATGGGGGGCAGTATGGGCTGTGAACGGCGTACAGAGTCAGGACTAGTGTGGTCACGTTCACCTGAATGTTGCTTCAGCGGTTTTCTCCCCGCAGTGTTCGCCGCTACCACCTCCTCTATTCCGTCCGACGCCTTTCTCCTCTCCACCGGTCGGGACTCTCTGTTCGCCGCTACCACCTCCTCTATTCCGTCCGACGCCTTTCTCCTCTCCACCGGTCGGGACTCTCTGTTCGCCGCTACCACCTCCTCTATTCCGTCCGACGCCTTTCTCCTCTCCACCGGTCGGGACTCTCTGTTCGCCGCTACCACCTCCTCTATTCCGTCCGACGCCTTTCTCCTCTCCACCGGTCGGGACTCTCTGTTCGCCGCTACCACCTCCTCTATTCCGTCCGACGCCTTTCTCCTCTCCACCGGTCGGGACTCTCTGTTCTTTCCGCTCTCACTCGAGTGTTGCTTCACCGGTTTCCTCCCCGCAGTGTTCGCCGCCACCACTTCCTCTATCCCGTCCGACTCATTTTTCCTCTCCACCGCGGGCTCTCCGACCACTCCGCTCTCCACCGAGATTCCTTCTTGATTTTCTTCGCCGTGCGCCTCGTCTTCGTGGATGGTGTCAATGGACGTTCTGATGCCGCGCAGTCTTCCCTTGGAGTCCAGGTTGAGTGAGGGCTTGCTGCCAGCTCTGATGCCGTCCGACCCCACTCTCAATGTCTTAGAGTCCTCGCTGACACCACCTGCCTTGCCGTCTCCGCGTTCTTCCAGAGACGATCTTCTGCTGCTGCTCTCAGAGCCCTCAACGTCCTTGGATCTAGAAGTGTCTGCCGAGATCCGGATCTTGTCCTTTCGGGACGCTTCCTGTAGAGCCGCCTTGGGCTTGGGACGAGACGTCTCTGACCGCTGTCCAGTTAGTGGCGAGGAAGACTCAGCAACCACAACACCGCCCTTGTGTGCGTCAGCCTGGGCAGTCGTGATGGAAGGCAGCTTGACGTCGTTGTGACGTCTCAGAGGCGTTGATGTGACTTCAAACACGCCCTTGGGGGGTTGGACTCGCTCAGGGGACCGGTCTCTCTGCTGACGTCTCTGTTGAAGCTGGAAGAACGTCTCGATGCGTCGCGCTACGGTGTCAGCGTCCAGAATGGCGCCCGAATCTCGGCTTTTCTGCATGGCCTCCTGCACGCGCTTCATCCGCCGAATCTTGGGGTGGTTGTCGGCGATCACGCGCTCGATGTCACGTGACATGGCCCACAGCGGAACGCCGCCATATTGGCCGTAACGCCTGCTGGGATCTCGGACGAGGATCTTCCGTTTGCGCATCTCCAGGCATTTCCTCAGCACCTTCTGTCTCACAACCGTCCTCCTCATCTGTGTGCCAAGAGAGAAGATTGAAACACGTACAATACGTACCGTCAAATGTGTGATAAGAGGGAGGATTAAACACGTACAATATCAACATCTGTGTGAGGAGAGAGAGGGTTAAACACGTACAATACCGACACCTGTGTGATAAGTAAAGGGGATAAACACGTATAACTATGCCTGCACTCCAAGAACCTGCTGACTGATATTGGTATCTCTGTGTACCATCCCCCACACTCCAGCGCATCACCTCCCCCGCAAACCCCATCTCCATATCTCAAGAAAATGTGCGTTACGTGTTGGAACTACTGCTAATATTTGACCTCCTTGAGATGCCATGAATGCACGTGCCTGCTGTGAAATCTCATGGCATGAAACATATGTCAAGTTTCTCACCTCCACACAATTTTTCACGAGTTTGATCGAGCTCTCATGCTGTTCTTGCGACAGACAGCTGTTGTAGAGACTGAACTGCGAGCGTATCATGTCATTCATCATGTAGACTGACTTCCGGTGGCGCTCCTCTGAGCGAATCGCCATCCCCAGCCGGCCTTCGTCCATCTTCAACACTTGT
>NC_090259.1:46952588-46955088 GCF_037325665.1 Littorina saxatilis
GCCTGTCTCTCCGCTACCCCCTCCCCCTCTCTCTCTCTCTGTCCCTATCTCCCTTTGTCCCACTGACTGCCTGTCTCTCCGGCTCTACCCCCTCCCCCTCTCTCTCTCTGTCCCTATCTCCCTTTGTCCCACTGACTGCCTGTCTCTCCGGCTCTACCCCCTCCCCCTCTCTCTCTCTCTGTCCCTATCTCCCTTTGTCCCACTGACTGCCTGTCTCTCCGCTACCCCCTCCCCCCCTCTCTCTCTCTGTCCCTATCTCCCTTTGTCCCACTGACTGCCTGTCTCTCCGCTACCCCCTCCCCCCCTCTCTCTCTCTGTCCCTATCTCCCTTTGTCCCACTGACTGCCTGTCTCTCCTCTACCCCCTCCCCCTCTCTCTCTCTCTCTGTCCCTATCTCCCTTTGTCCCACTGACTGCCTGTCTCTCCTCTACCCCCTCCCCCTCTCTCTCTCTCTGTCCCTATCTCCCTTTGTCCCACTGACTGCCTGTCTCTCCGGCTCTACCCCCTCCCCCTCTCTCTCTCTCTGTCCCTATCTCCCTTTGTCCCACTGACTGCCTGTCTCTCCGCTACCCCCTCCCCCTCTCTCTCTCTCTGTCCCTATCTCCCTTTGTCCCACTGACTGCCTGTCTCTCCGCTACCCCCTCCCCCCCTCTCTCTCTCTGTCCCTATCTCCCTTTGTCCCACTGACTGCCTGTCTCTCCGCTACCCCCTCCCCCCCTCTCTCTCTCTGTCCCTATCTCCCTTTGTCCCACTGACTGCCTGTCTCTCCTCTACCCCCTCCCCCTCTCTCTCTCTCTCTGTCCCTATCTCCCTTTGTCCCACTGACTGCCTGTCTCTCCTCTACCCCCTCCCCCTCTCTCTCTCTCTGTCCCTATCTCCCTTTGTCCCACTGACTGCCTGTCTCTCCTCTACCCCCTCCCCCTCTCTCTCTCTCTGTCCCTATCTCCCTTTGTCCCACTGACTGCCTGTCTCTCCTCTACCCCCTCCCCCTCTCTCTCTCTCTCGCGCTCTCTATCTCTCGCTCTGCAGAACAAAAGCGAGCGTATAATTCCTTCTGCCTGAATCTGCATTCACTTACCGCCAATACTGATTGATTAATGACAGTGGAATATCAAATATCCGGCCGGCATATTGTGAAGAGTCTTCAATTGTACACAAGCAGCCTTCGTCTTGCTCCAACAAGTTCAGAATAAGCGACATGGCTCCCACTTTGAATCCAGTGCTCCCACCAACCGGTTGAAACGAGCGGCGGATTCAATGTCCTTCCAGTCAATTATTTGCACCTGAGCTCAGCTAAACGACGACCTAATTGCTGCATACAATCTGTACATATCGTTTACCGCCGGTGCCTGGGACAGCTTTGAAGTTAATCGAAGGGAAACGCGTATGATTTCTATTCTTTTTTTTTCAACTCGGTTCTGTGTCTGTGCCTATGCAACGACAACCCCCCAAACACACACATACAATCCAAACCTTGTCCCCTCCCCCATGCCCCCCATCCCCCCTCCCCTCTTTACCTCCGTTCCCACCCGCATAATCATGTATGTTAAAAGGCTCGTGCACCAATCTAACAGTCCATTTTTCTTCTTTTGTTCGACACTCCATATGAAGATTGCCCATTTTGGGGATATCGTTTACTCGATTGACGAGGACATGCTACGGGTCGGTAAGTTCTCGGGAAACACAAGAAGACTGTGAACGCAGGGAAAAGACTGTATAGCTCACATTCTTATGATTGAATGTGCTTGTGTCTTCAATAGTAATTTTTGTTCGGGGAGCGGTCGGTGGGCGGGGGGGGGGGGGGAGCAGAAACAGCAGGGAACTCTTCCACATAATAACTCGCTTATACATACAGACACAAATACAGAGACAGACAGTGGAAGAATGACAGACAGACAGACAGACAGACAGACAGACAGACACAAATTTACAGACCAAGACAGACAGACAGACAGACAGACAGACAGACAAGGACAGACTGACAGATACAGACAGACAGATTCAAATGTTCACACCCAGACAGACAGATAGACAGACACACACAGAGACGGGCATACAGACGGACACAGACAGAGACAGACAGACAGATAGACAGACACACACACACACACACACTGAGACACAGACAGACACAGACAGAGAGAGAGAGAGAGAGAGAGAGAGAGACACACACACACGCACACACATACACACACAAACACACAAACACACACCAGGGGTCAAGGGGCAGAGCCCCTTGTGGGGATCAGGAGGCGAAGCCCCTTGAAGCTGATGGGTAGGTCATATTCTGAGATAGAAAAATGGTCGCTCCTTGCATGAAACGGCATAAAATAAACAATAATAAAAAATGTTTTAAATAAGTGAGGTACATGTCTAAGCTATGGGGGGGTGGGGGTGTTGCGCAACCCCTATAACCGCCCCACCCCCCCCCCCCCCGGTAGTCCGGCCCTGCACACACACACACACACACAAACACACACACACACAAACACACACACAC
>NC_090259.1:46957588-47025088 GCF_037325665.1 Littorina saxatilis
AATCAAAGGGGAAAACAAGTCGCGCAAGGCGAAATTACTACATTTAGTCAAGCTGTCTTTCTTTCTTTTCTTTTCTTTATTTGGTGTTTAACGTCGTTTTCAACCACGAAGGAGTCAAGCTGTCGAACTCACGGAATGACTGTACTGAACGCACTGTATTTTTTTCACCAAGACAGTACAGCTTCGTCAATCCCCGCGAGAAGGAAATCGCTCACCTCCCACGTGCAAAACGCAGTGATATGCACACGCCAGAATAGCGCGGTAGCGTATTGTGCTAAGCAGGAAAGCGCGCTTTTCTGTATTCGTGTTAACTTTCTTAGCTTGTTTTGAATAAAACCTATCATATCTATATGTTTTTGGAATCAGGAAACGATAAAGAATAAGATGAAATCATTTTTGGATCGATATCTTAAATTTTAATCGTAAGACTAATTAATCTATTTTCGTTAATTGTGATCACATTTTAAGAGTAAACATGACATATATATATATTTTTAGATTCAGAATGTCATGAATAATACGATGCAATCAATTTTAAATTTGTTAACGAAAAATCGATTTTAATGACAACTTTAATGAGCAAACTCATTAATTAATTTGTAAGCCTCCAAGCTGAAATGCAATACCAAAGTCCGGGCGTCGTCGAAGATTACTTGACCAAAATTTCAACCAATTAGATCGTTATTGTAAAAACTGGGGACTAAGCATAAATATTGAAAAGACAAAAATAGTTGTTTTTTCGCGGGGGAAAATACGGAATATCCCAAATTTTGTATTGAATGGAGTACCTGTCCAAGTAGTTTGGTACTATGTGTACTTAGGTGTACTATTTAATTATAATAACAAATTTCATAATGCCATGAAACGTCAATGTTTGATTGGTAACCGTGCAATGTTCTCGTTAATTCGAAAATGTAGAAAACTAAATTTACCAATTGATGTGCAATTGGATCTTTTTGAGAAGTGTGTACATCCAATTTTGCTGTATGGTTGTGAGGTGTGGGGATATGATTCATTAGACATATTGTCAAGGTTTCAATTGCGATTTTTAAAAATGCTTCTTGATGTATATAAAACTACACCCACTTGTATGGTTTACGGAGAGCTTGGTCGTTACCCAATTAGAATTGAGGTACAATGTCAGTTACTGGTTTATTGGTATAAACTGATGAAAGAAATGAACGATGGTGCGAATAAGATGTCTTGTTTAATGTTAAAACTACATTTGAGGTTGTACCATGTACAAAACGTTAAATTGCCCTGGTTGTCGCATGTCAATACTATGTTAAATAAGTTGGGTCTATCATATTTATGGACAACTCAGAGTCTTGCCGTCTCAGGTTTTGAAAACGTTGTAAAACAAAGGCTAAGAGATCAATTCCTGCAGGAATGGAACACTGACGTGAATGCCAACAGCTTGTGTTTTAATTACAGAATATATAAAAAGGATTTTTGTCTGGAAAGGTATTTGCTTTGGTTGCCTAGAAAATTCCAAGTTAAATTAGCAAAATTTAGAACAAGCAATCATAAGTTGCCAATACATCAGCACAGATTTTTTAATGCTCCTAGAAATGAAAGATTGTGTGATATGTGCGATAAAAATGAATTAGGTGATGAGTTTTACTATTTGTTCATTTGTACCGACGAAAGTATAGTGTCTGAAAGAAGAAAATTAATTAGTGAATTGTAAATCTAAGTTAATACTAATGAAGCTAGCAAGATTTGTAGCCCATGTTATGATTTTAGTATGTTAGCGTTAAATCTAGTTTCTTAATTGGTATGTATATGTATGTAATACATGCTTTTGTTTTGTTTTGTGTTTTTACAAAAGATGCATGGCATAATGGTATTGCCAATTTATTTCGGCTGTATATTATCGTTGTCCGCTTAATGTATACATATTATCTGTCTGATTTCTTACCTGATTTTGTTAAACCTATTTTTCTTTTCTTTTTGTTTGTATGTATGGAAGTGTATATTGCCAATTTATTTTGGTTGTATATTATTGTTGTATTTGTCCGCTCAATTTGTATACATATATTAACTGTCTGATTTGTTACCTTTTTTGGTTAAAGTTATATCTTTGTTTCAAAGCCCTCTGGGCCCAAAACAATAAAATACTTGACTTGACTTGACTTGTCTCGATTCCCCCCTCTACGTTAAAACATTTAGTCAAAACTTGACTAAATGTAAAAACTCTCGAAAAAACGATCTGCGGATGCGCATTTTCTCAAAAAAAGGAAATCGGAAGAGGTAGAAGAAGCAAAAGTGCTCGTAAAAAAAGATGTGCGCATGTGCGAATCTAAAATGGCCGCGGAACTGTTAATCGGTGTATCATACATCCAAACAACAGCAAGTGTTTCTCCCCCTTGAAGGAAGAGGCTTCACGTACATTTTAGTCGCTTCTCGGAAACGTGCCTGCTGTAGAACAAACAGGTATTTAATTATTATCAGTGCCCCCGGGGGGCTCCCTTAAACTAAAGTTCATTCAAAATCCATAACAATACAAACAATTAACAGTATACAACTGGGACACGAACTCAAAGAAAGACTTATTTTACATGACGCAAACAATACAAAATTACAAAAGTATTCATGACAACATGACAATAATAAACCAGAAGAACAAATGCATGCATGTTAGTATTCCGGAGTTTTCCTGTACAAGAAAGACTTATTCTATGTGACGCAAACACTAGAAAAATACAAAATTATTCATGATAAGATGACAATTATAAACCAGAAGAACAAATGCATGCATGTTAGTGTTCCGGAGTTTTCCTGTACAAGAAAGACTTATTCTATGTGACGCAAACACTAGAAAAATACAAAAATATTCATGATAAGATGACAATTATAAACCAGAAGAACAAACGCATGCATGTTAGTGTTCCGGATTTTTCCTGTACAAGAAAGACTTATTCTATGTGACGCAAACACTAGAAAAATACAAAAATATTCATGATAAGATGACAATTATAAACCAGAAGAACAAACGCATGCATGTTAGTGTTCCGGATTTTTCCTGTACAAGAAAGACTTATTCTATGTGACGCAAACACTAGAAAAATACAAAAATATTCATGATAAGATGACAATTATAAACCAGAAGAACAAACGCATGCATGTTAGTGTTCCGGATTTTTCCTGTACAAGAAAGACTTATTCTATGTGACGCAAACACTAGAAAAATACAAAAATATTCATGATAAGATGACAATTATAAACCAGAAGAACAAACGCATGCATGTTAGTGTTCCGGATTTTTCCTGTACAAGAAAGACTTATTCTATGTGACGCAAACACTAGAAAAATACAAAATTATTCATGATAAGATGACAATTATAAACCAGAAGAACAAATGCATGCATGTTAGTGTTCCGGAGTTTTCCTGTACAAGAAAGACTTATTCTATGTGACGCAAACACTAGAAAAATACAAAAATATTCATGATAAGATGACAATTATAAACCAGAAGAACAAACGCATGCATGTTAGTGTTCCGGAGTTTTCCTGTACAAGAAAGACTTATTCTATGTGACGCAAACACTAGAAAAATACAAAAATATTCATGATAAGATGACAATTATAAACCAGAAGAACAAACGCATGCATGTTAGTGTTCCGGAGTTTTCCTGTACAAGAAAGACTTATTCTATGTGACGCAAACACTAGAAAAATACAAAAATATTCATGATAAGATGACAATTATAAACCAGAAGAACAAACGCATGCATGTTAGTGTTCCGGAGTTTTCCTGTACAAGAAAGACTTATTCTATGTGACGCAAACAATACAAAATTACAAAAGTATTCATGACAACATGACAATAATAAACCAGAAGAACAAATGCATGCATGTTAGTATTCCGGAGTTTTCCTGTACAAGACGCAATGAGGATGTTGCTTTTTGTGCTTGTTCATGTCCGGGTATGTTCTTGTTCTCTGTAAGGGTATGTTCTTGTTCTCTGTAAGGGTATGTTCTTGTTCTCTGTAAGGGTATGTTCTTGTTCTCTGTAAGGGTATGTTCTTGTTCTCTGTAAGGGTATGTTCTTGTTCTCTGTAAGGGTATGTTCTTGTTCTCTGTAAGGGTATGTTCTTGTTCTCTGTAAGGGTATGTTCTTGTTCTCTGTAAGGGTATGTTCTTGTTCTCTGTAAGGGTATGTTCTTGTTCTCTGTAAGGGTATGTTCTTGTTCTCTGTAAGGGTATGTTCTTGTTCTCTGTAAGGGTATGTTCTTGTTCTCTGTAAGGGTATGTTCTTGTTCTCTGTAAGGGTATGTTCTTGTTCTCTGTAAGGGTATGTTCTTGTTCTCTGTAAGGGTATGTTCTTGTTCTCTGTAAGGGTATGTTCTTGTTCTCTGTAAGGGTATGTTCTTGTTCTCTGTAAGGGTATGTTCTTGTTCTCTGTAAGGGTATGTTCTTGTTCTCTGTAAGGGTATGTTCTTGTTCTCTGTAAGGGTATGTTCTTGTTCTCTGTAAGGGTATGTTCTTGTTCTCTGTAAGGGTATGTTCTTGTTCTCTGTAAGGGTATGTTCTTGTTCTCTGTAAGGGTATGTTCTTGTTCTCTGTAAGGGTATGTTCTTGTTCTCTGTAAGGGTATGTTCTTGTTCTCTGTAAGGGTATGTTCTTGTTCTCTGTAAGGGTATGTTCTTGTTCTCTGTAAGGGTATGTTCTTGTTCTCTGTAAGGGTATGTTCTTGTTCTCTGTAAGGGTATGTTCTTGTTCTCTGTAAGGGTATGTTCTTGTTCTCTGTAAGGGTATGTTCTTGTTCTCTGTAAGGGTATGTTCTTGTTCTCTGTAAGGGTATGTTCTTGTTCTCTGTAAGGGTATGTTCTTGTTCTCTGTAAGGGTATGTTCTTGTTCTCTGTAAAGGTATGTTCTTGTTCTCTGTAAGGGTATGTTCTTGTTCTCTGTAAGGGTATGTTCTTGTTCTCTGTAAGGGTATGTTCTTGTTCTCTGTAAAGGTATGTTCTTGTTCTCTGTAAGGGTATGTTCTTGTTCTCTGTAAGGGTATGTTCTTGTTCTCTGTAAGGGTATGTTCTTGTTCTCTGTAAGGGTATGTTCTTGTTCTCTGTAAGGGTATGTTCTTGTTCTCTGTAAGGGTATGTTCTTGTTCTCTGTAAGGGTATGTTCTTGTTCTCTGTAAGGGTATGTTCTTGTTCTCTGTAAAGGCACAGTCAGAACTGAGATTACAGAACTATTTACAGAAGAAAGCACTGCGCCTTTTAAGACAAAAAATCAAGATAGGAAATTCTGACAATAATATTAGCTACCACCTGTCTGCACAATGCCCAGCTATCCTAAATCTTTTGTTGTGGTCTTTGTGTGTTTGTTCATTTGTTTCCTCGCTTTCTTTTTTTCTTAACCTTCTCTCTTTTTTCATAGTTTTTTTGTGTGTGACCACAAAACAGATCCATAAAGTTTCTTTTTCAGATCCATAAAGTTTCTTTTTGAATCCAAGTAAGTAAAAACGCTGGAGAGAGAGAGAGAGAGAGAGAGAGAGAGAGAGAGAGAGAGAGAGAGAGAGAGAGAGAGAGAGAGAGAGAGAGAGAGAGAGAGAGAGAGAGAGAGAGAGAGAGAGAGAGATCAAATCAAATCAAATTTTACGAGGGTTGTGGCACAAACATTACAATAATGAGAGAGATGAGATGGAACTTTATTTTCAAAGGATAGATGTTTAAGGCTACGCCTTTTCTTACAACCTGTCCTTAAATCTAATTCAAAATTTTAGAAGATGAGTGAGAGAGAGAGAGAGAGAGAGAGAGAGAGAGAGAGAGAGAGAGAGAGAGAGAGAGAGAGAGAGAGAGAGACAGACACACACACACAGACAGACAGACAGACAGACAGAGAGACAGACAGACAGAGACAGAGACACAGAGAGAGAGAGAGACAGACAGAGACAGAAAGACAGACAGACAGAAACAGAGATACAGAAACAGACAGACAGACAGACAGACAGACAGAAACAGATACAGAAACAGACAGACAGACAGACAGTAACAGAGAGACAGAGAGGGAGGGAGAAAGAGACTCACCTCACAAATCACGACTGAAGAACACTGCCAAAAATTAAAGTCCCACACCACAGTATTTACTACAGCAGCAACTCAAAAACCCAAATCCTATGTATTCGCCGCCGTAGAAAAGAGATAGAAATCGAACTCCCAAAACATCCTTCTCTCTCTCTCTCTCTTTGTCTTGCCCTCTCTGTCAATGCCAATATCAATAATAACCGTGGAACGGGTGGACTGTCCACTCGAATGACACCTCTGTGGTCAGCCAGCACTTAGCAGAGACCTGTCACACTCTGATGGCATTCACGCCCCTGTAAGCACCGGGCACGACATGTTGTTGTCTCCACAAACGTCTCATTGGTTTTCGCTGTGAGGTGAACGATAGGATAGAAGACGGAGACGTCGCGTTGTGTTTCACGCTGTCTCTGACACCGAGACGTGACGGTGAACCGAGACTCTCACGACGTCTATGGAAAGCGTACACGGAAGTTCCAACAAATTGTCATTGTTAGACTGTGTAGGCCAGGAGTGGTTTTCTAGGTCGGGTACCTCCATGTGTGTGTGTGTGTGTGTGTGTGTGTGTGTGTTTCTTTCTGTCTGTCTGTCTGTCTGTCTGTCTCTCTCTCTCTCTCTCTCTGTCTATCTCTCTCTCTGTCTCTCTCTCTCTCTCTCTCTCTCTCTCTCTCTCTGTCGGTCTCTCTGTCGGTCTCTCTGTCAGTCTGTCTGTCTCTCTGTCTGTCTCTCTGTCTCTCTGTCTCTCTGTCGGTCTCTCTGTCGGTCTCTCTGTTGGTCTGTCTGTCTGTCTGTCTGTCTGTCTGTCTGTCTCTCTGTCTGTCTCTCTGTCTGTCTCTCTGTATGTCTCTCTGTCTGTCTCTCTGTCTGTCGGTCTCTCTGTCGGTCTGTCTGTCTCGCTGTCTGTCTCTCTGTCTGTCTCTCTGTCTGTCTCTCTGTCTGTCGGTCTCTCTGTCGGTCTCTCTGTCGGTCTGTCTGTTGCTGCCTGTGTAAAGGGGTGTGTATAGGATTCGGTCCATGTGTTTGTTTGTTTGTTTGTGTTCGCATATAGATCTCAAGAATGAACGGACCGATCGTCACCAAACTTGGTGAACAGGTTCTATACATTCCTGAGACGGTCCTTACAAAAATAAGGACCAGTCAAACACACGGTTAGGGAGTTATTGGTGGATTAAAATTATACAAGGACTTATAGAGGGACATCTTAATGGTAAAAGGGAAATAACCATTCTCACTCAGTCACTGCCACCAACTGAGAAGGTTATTTCCCTTTGACGGGGGTGTTTTTCCTACCTCGGAGGAATTTCTTGTTTCCTTTGTCTTTACCGTTCATAGGCGCTGCCTGCAAGTACTGTTTCCATGGTTCCTGCAAAATAGCTCCAAGCCAATTAGAGGACATAAACATGAGTGTGCAGGGTCGGTGGTCAAACACAAACGGTGTGTCTTGTATATTTGAAACTTTACTTGCCATTTACATATTTATTATAAATGTTGATGGATGAATGATGATAGATTGTAGACGGATGCATGTTATTGATTAAAAGCCCCACAATGATGTGCTTGGCCAAAATCAAAAGAAAAAAAAAAAAAAAAAAAAAACCTCTGCCTGCCAAACAAAATTCTTTAAAAAAAAAAATTTAAACAAATTTTCATTCAGATCGGTCCAGTAGTTTACTCTGAATCGCTCTACACACACACACACACACACACACACACACACACACACACACACACACACACACACACACACACACACACACACACACACACACACACACATATACCACGACCCTCGTCTCGATTCCCCCTCTATGTTAAAACATTTAGTCAAAACTAGACTTAATGTAAAAAGCAGATCACTGCTTAATCTAATAACCTCGTTAAATAAAGAATTGTCATTGTCATTCTCATTGTTATTGTCTCCCCTCTGTCACGATCTAGTGACACAGACCAAGAAAGTGTCACTCAGTGGGGTGCCTTCTCTTGATCAAATTGCGACAGAAAGCGCCTGTGCGTGAGTCGGGGCTATACGGCAGAGTTTTGCTGACAGCGCAGAGCACGGATTTTGTGGCGCACGGATTTTTCGGGGGTGATTCTGCTTTGCGAGGCAGAATTGTGGATAGCTGAACTTGATATGTGACAAGGGTCAGTCACGTGTTATTGTCAAGGTTGTCTGTCTGAGACACCATAACTGGGCACTTGACACTCAGCGGCAGAAGAAGAAGGATCGATACAGCGGTTTCTAGAGTATGAGGGTCTTCACCGAATAGAATATTCGGGCACTCTAGAGGAACTTCAACGAGATATCACCTTCTCACCGCCACATGTTCGCTGAGGACGAGTCGTCAATTTTCCTTCGCCGTGCGATGGTCTTCGCATAAGTATTCAGCAAGGGTTTTTTGGATGTTGTTGTCACTGTTGACGAACAGAGGCCATTCCAGGGAGGAAGCGGGTTTTGCTTCCATGAGAGTGCTACATTCATAGGCTGTTTGAGGTAATAAATCATTATTTAACGCTGTTGACGAGTCTGTGTTTGTGGAATGAAATACTCTCTGTTGTTCTTTCCAGGTTAGCGCATAATTTGCTCTCTGTGACGCTAAAATACTAATCTGTATATGGTTTTTGCAGATAGGGAGAGAAGGACGGAAAACGGCTGTTTTGTTGTTAAAGTTCGTTGTGCAGGCCCACGTGCTCTATGAAATATGTAAAGGTGACGTGTTTGATGGTGGAGGGTAAAAGGTTGCGTGGCATGTTTAGTGCACCGATGCTTTTTGTTGCAGCCTCTCTACTTACTACTGTCTGCTGCGTTTTCCTACGCTACGTGACTGCTGTAACCGGGTCATCGCTGTTGCTGTTTTTCTGCTACTGCTGCTGGGATAACCGGAGAGGCCGTCACAGTCTGCAGGGGTCTTCCGGCAGGCAGTGACGTCACCTACAGGACCACCCTTTATTTCCAGCAGTGGAGTGAGGCGCCTGACTTCCCCACGATTCCCTGCTTCGTTCCACGCCAACCGGCACGCCAATCGACGAAGCAGTAGTGGGGAAGAACTATTTACGGGACGTCCACTCGTAGCAGAAAGCTAACCCAGCCAGCAAGACATTAGCGGCCGATAATCGGCCGAACACCCTTCAAAAAGTCGGGCCGGTGACGTCAAAACATACGACGCGGGTGTTGGCCCGACTAACTTTTGCAAAGAGGCAACGATGCGGCCGATAGGCGGCCGAACACCTGCACTATGGCGGCACGCATCCGGTCCGATGTTAATCGGCCCGATGACTTGTTTGACCTGCGGTCCGACACCTTATGCCGACATCGGGAAGATATCGATTTCAGCGGGAAGACATCGGGACGATGTCGGCATAAGGTGTCGGGCCGCAGGTCCAACAAGCCATCGGGCCGATTAACATCGGACCGGATGCGTGCCGCCATAGTACAGGTGTTCGGCCGCCTGTCGGCCGCCTCGTTGCCTCTTTGCAAAAGTTAGTCGGGCCAACACCCGCGTCGTATCTTTTGACGTCACCTGCCCGACTTTTTGAAGGGTGTTCGGCCGACTATCGGCCGCTAATGTCTTGCTGGCTGGGTGCAGCTACAGATACAGCAGTATGTACCACCACCACCCCCCCCCCCCCAAGTGTAACAGTGCAAAATTCACTTACAGCTACAGCTACAGCAGTATAACCCCCCCTCCCCCCAGTGTTACAGTGGAAAACAAACCTACAGATACAGCAGTGTGTACAACCCCCCCCCCCCCCCCCAGTGTAACAGTGCAAAACAAATCACCAGCTAGAGATACAGCAGTATGTAGAACCCCCCGCCCCTACCGCCCTCACTGTAACAGTACAAAACACACCTACAGCTACAGATACAGCCGTATACACCCCCCCCCCCCTCAGTATTACAGTATAAAACACACCTACAGCAACAGATTCAGCAGTATATACAACCCCCCAAGTGTAACAGTGCAAAAATTACTTACAGCTACAGCTACAGCAGTATGTACAACTCCCCTCCCCCTTAGTAACAGTGCAAAACACACCTACAGCTACAGCAGTATGTACAACCCCCAACCCCCCCCCCCCCCCCACCACTGTAACAGTACAAAACTCATTTACAGCTACAGATTCAGAATTATGTACATCCCCCTCCCCCCGCTGCCACCATTGTAACAGTACCAAACATACCTACAGCTTCAGATACAGCAGTATGTACAACACTCAACCGCCTTCCCCCGTGTAGAGTGCAAAACACACCTAGACCTACAGATACAGCAGTATGTACAACCCCCACCCCCCCCACCCCCTGTGTGCAAAACACACCTACAGCTACATAGCAGTATGTTCAACCCCCCCCCCCTCTCCCCGCCTACTGTAACAGTACATAACACACCTACAGCTACATCAGTGCCCCCCCCCCCCCCCCCAAGTGTAACAGTACAAAACACGCCTACAGCTACAGATAGATCAGTATGTACACCCCCCCCCCCCCCAAGTGTTACAATGCAATACCTACAGCTACAGATACATCAGTATGTACACCCCACCCCCCAAGTGTAACAGTGCAAACCACCCTTACAGCTACAGATTCAGCAGTATGTACTCCACCCCCACCCCCCCCCCCCCCCCCGTGTAACAGTGCAAAAATCACTAACAGCTACAGCAGTATACCCCCCCTCCCCGTACAGCTACAGCAGTATAAACAAGAAGGGCAAAGCCCATACGACTCACATGCTTGACCTTGACCTTTACATGACCTTGGCCTTCAGGGTCAAGGTCAAATAACTAAACCTAGCAATGACATCATACACTAAGAACTGCTTTACACATTTTTCCTACCAAAATACATGTGACCTTGACCCAAGGTCAAGGTCATCCAAGGTCATGCAACACAAAGCTGTTAATTCAAGACATAGGAAGTACAATGGTGCTTATTAGCGAGCTTTAGATTGACCAACGAAACTTAGTTCGTAGCGATCCCTTTCGTTTCCGGTTATGCAATCGGGAAATCCCTGCGAACTTTTCTTCGCGCCTGCGGTTCTGAGGCGGTAGCACCTTTAGAAGCAGACGAAATGTTTGTCGTGCTCATCCAAACCAATGGCTAAAACATTGGATAGTGTTCGTGTGTTGCACCACACTTTGAATTGTTGGGTGTGACGAAAACTCGTGGTGACGATTTTAAACCATGTTGGGTCACGCATGGTCCAATCTTACATGGTCCAATCTTACATGGTCCAACCTTACATGGTCCAACCTTACATGGTCCAATCTTACATGGTCCAATATTACATGGTCCAATAATATATATATGGACCATGTAAGATTGGACCATGTAAGGTTGGACCATGTAAGGTTGGACCATGTAAGATTGGACCATGTAAGGTTGGACCATGTAAGGTTGGAAAATGCAAGATTGGACCATGTAAGATTGGACCATGTATGGTTGGACCATGTAAGGTTGGACCATGTAAGATTGGACCAATCTTACATGGTCCAATATTACATGGTCCAACCTTACATGGTCCAATCTTACATGGTCCAATATTACATGGTCCAACCTTACATGGTCCAATCTTACATGGTCCAATCTTACATGGTCCAATCTTACATGGTCCAATAATATATATATGGACCATGTAAGATTGGACCATGTAAGATTGGACCATGTAAGATTGGACCATGTAATATTGGACCATGTAAGATTGGCCCATGTAAGGTTGGACCATGTAATATTGGACCATGTAAGATTGGACCATGTAAGATTGGACCATGCAAGGTTGGACCATGTAAGATTGGACCATGTAAGATTGGACCATGTAAGGTTGGACCATGTAAGATTGGACCATGTAAGGTTGACCATGTAAGGTTGGACCATGTAAGGTTGGACCATGCAAGATTGGACCATGCAAGATTGGACCATGCAAGATTGGACCATGTAAGATTGGACCATGTAAGGTTGGACCATGTAAGGTTAGACCATGTAACATTGGACCATGTAAGGTTGGACCATGTAAGGTTGGACCATGTAAGATTGGACCATGCAAGATTGGACCATGTAAGGTTGGACCATGTAAGATTGGACCATGTAAGATTGGACCATGCAGGTTTGGACCATGTAAGGTTGGACCATGTAAGATTGGACCATGTAAGATTGGTGTGCATCAGTGCAAAACACACCACCAGCTACAGATAGATCAGCCCAGCCAGCAAGACATTAGCGGCCGATAATCGGCCGAACACCCTTCAAAAAGTCGGGCCGGTGACGTCAAAACATACGACGCGGGTGTTGGCCCGACTAACTTTTGCAAAGAGGCAACGATGCGGCCGATAGGCGGCCGAACACCTGCACTATGGCGGCACGCATCCGGTCCGATGTTAATCGGCCCGATGACTTGTTTGACCTGCGGTCCGACACCTTATGCCGACATCGGGAAGATATCGATTTCAGCGGGAAGACATCGGGACGATGTCGGCATAAGGTGTCGGGCCGCAGGTCCAACAAGCCATCGGGCCGATTAACATCGGACCGGATGCGTGCCGCCATAGTACAGGTGTTCGGCCGCCTGTCGGCCGCCTCGTTGCCTCTTTGCAAAAGTTAGTCGGGCCAACACCCGCGTCGTATCTTTTGACGTCACCTGCCCGACTTTTTGAAGGGTGTTCGGCCGACTATCGGCCGCTAATGTCTTGCTGGCTGGGTGCAGCTACAGATACAGCAGTATGTACCACCACCACCCCCCCCCCCCCCCCCCAAGTGTAACAGTGCAAAATTCACTTACAGCTACAGCTACAGCAGTATAACCCCCCCTCCCCCCAGTGTTACAGTGGAAAACAAACCTACAGATACAGCAGTGTGTACAACCCCCCCCCCCCCCCCAGTGTAACAGTGCAAAACAAATCACCAGCTAGAGATACAGCAGTATGTAGAACCCCCCGCCCCTACCGCCCTCACTGTAACAGAACAAAACACACCTACAGCTACAGATACAGCCGTATACACCCCCCCCCCCCCCCCCTCAGTATTACAGTATAAAACACACCTACAGCAACAGATTCAGCAGTATATACAGCCCCCCAAGTGTAACAGTGCAAAAATTACTTACAGCTACAGCTACAGCAGTATGTACACCTCCCCTCCCCCTTAGTAACAGTGCAAAACACACCTACAGCTACAGCAGTATGTACAACCCCCAACCCCACCCCCCCCCCACCACTGTAACAGTACAAAACTCATTTACAGCTACAGATTCAGAATTATGTACATCCCCCTCCCCCCGCTGCCACCACTGTAACAGTACCAAACATACCTACAGCTTCAGATACAGCAGTATGTACAACACTCAACCGCCTTCCCCCGTGTAGAGTGCAAAACACACCTAGACCTACAGATACAGCAGTATGTACAACCCCCACCCCCCCACCCCCTGTGTGCAAAACACACCTACAGCTACATAGCAGTATGTTCAACCCCCCCCCTCTCCCCGCCTACTGTAACAGTACATAACACACCTACAGCTACATCAGTGCCCCCCCCCCCCCCAAGTGTAACAGTACAAAACACGCCTACAGCTACAGATAGATCAGTATGTACACCCCCCCCCCCCAAGTGTTACAATGCAATACCTACAGCTACAGATACATCAGTATGTACACCCCACCCCCCAAGTGTAACAGTGCAAACCACCCTTACAGCTACAGATTCAGCAGTATGTACTCCACCCCCCCCCCCCCCCCCCCCCCCCGTGTAACAGTGCAAAAATCACTAACAGCTACAGCAGTATACCCCCCCTCCCCGTACAGCTACAGCAGTATAAACAAGAAGGGCAAAGCCCATACGACTCACATGCTTGACCTTGACCTTTACATGACCTTGGCCTTCAGGGTCAAGGTCAAATAACTAAACCTAGCAATGACATCATACACTAAGAACTGCTTTACACATTTTTCCTACCAAAATACATGTGACCTTGACCCAAGGTCAAGGTCATCCAAGGTCATGCAACACAAAGCTGTTAATTCAAGACATAGGAAGTACAATGGTGCTTATTAGCGAGCTTTAGATTGACCAACGAAACTTAGTTCGTAGCGATCCCTTTCGTTTCCGGTTATGCAATCGGGAAATCCCTGCGAACTTTTCTTCGCGCCTGCGGTTCTGAGGCGGTAGCACCTTTAGAAGCAGACGAAATGTTTGTCGTGCTCATCCAAACCAATGGCTAAAACATTGGATAGTGTTCGTGTGTTGCACCACACTTTGAATTGTTGGGTGTGACGAAAACTCGTGGTGACGATTTTAAACCATGTTGGGTCACGCATGGTCCAATCTTACATGGTCCAATCTTACATGGTCCAACCTTACATGGTCCAACCTTACATGGTCCAATCTTACATGGTCCAATATTACATGGTCCAATAATATATATATGGACCATGTAAGATTGGACCATGTAAGGTTGGACCATGTAAGGTTGGACCATGTAAGATTGGACCATGTAAGGTTGGACCATGTAAGGTTGGAAAATGCAAGATTGGACCATGTAAGATTGGACCATGTATGGTTGGACCATGTAAGGTTGGACCATGTAAGATTGGACCAATCTTACATGGTCCAATATTACATGGTCCAACCTTACATGGTCCAATCTTACATGGTCCAATATTACATGGTCCAACCTTACATGGTCCAATCTTACATGGTCCAATATTACATGGTCCAACCTTACATGGTCCAATAATATATATATGGACCATGTAAGATTGGACCATGTAAGATTGGACCATGTAAGATTGGACCATGTAATATTGGACCATGTAAGATTGGCCCATGTAAGGTTGGACCATGTAATATTGGACCATGTAAGATTGGACCATGTAAGATTGGACCATGCAAGGTTGGACCATGTAAGATTGGACCATGTAAGATTGGACCATGTAAGGTTGGACCATGTAATATTGGACCATGTAAGGTTGACCATGTAAGGTTGGACCATGTAAGGTTGGACCATGCAAGATTGGACCATGCAAGATTGGACCATGCAAGATTGGACCATGTAAGATTGGACCATGTATGGTTGGACCATGTAAGGTTAGACCATGTAAGATTGGACCATGTAAGGTTGGACCATGTAAGGTTGGACCATGTAAGATTGGACCATGTAAGATTGGACCATGTAAGATTGGACCATGCAAGATTGGACCATGCAAGATTGGACCATGCAAGGTTGGACCATGTAAGATTGGACCATGTAAGATTGGTCCATGTAAGATTGGTGTGCATCAGTGCAAAACACACCACCAGCTACAGATAGATCAGTATGTACCCCCCCCCCCCCCCAAGTGTTACAATGCAATACACACACCTATACAGCTACAGATACATCAGTATACATACACCCCTCCCCCCAAGTGTAACAGTGCAAATCACACTTAAAGCTACAGATTCAGCAGTATCACCCCCCCCCCCCCCCCACTGTACAGGACAAAACACCTACATCTACATCTACAGATACAGCAGTATGTACTTCCCCCCCCCCCCCCCCCCCCACTGTATAACAGCAAAACTAACATTAAAGAAAAAAAGAAAAAAATCACTTACTCGCTGGATCCGTCGGTTGTCCTCGAGTTGACGTTAACAGCTTGAACACACCTGTAGGTTTCCATCCGTCCTTGGCTACACAATTTTAACTTGTCAACTATCACCGCCACCACGTGGCACTGGGACCAGCACTCAGATTGAGATCCCGAGGCGACATTCGTCTCGGATAACATATCATCAATGTGCTGTCCAACATTCGCAAGAATGTCTCTTCTTTCGATATTAACTTGAACTAAGAAAACAAATAAACTTCGCTCACGCGGGAAAGTAGCAGCTAGCCGGCCATGTTCACACTCAATCTTGTTTGTACCGTAAGGAAAGCTATTAGAGTATTTCAAGTATGATGGCGTATTTTTAAAATGTAAAACTCATGGTTTGAGCTCATGCTGTATTTGATTGCAAATATACAAACAAAACTTACAATTAATTATCCTACTCCTATGTGAAAAAGTCAACAAATATGAATAATTTAGTTTCGCATTTGCAGAGTCATGTCACGCCGTTCCCGACGCTTGAACAGGGGACGTAACAAATGCTAAAATAATGATAATAAATTCAAGTTGTTATCTCCCGTAACTCTGCATATTTTTATCGACAGCAACATTGCGTCGGGCCGATGTCGGGGTTTATTACGTACATTTGCCGAGTTTTACACCCATACCCAAAACGATATCGGCGCGACAACGGACGTCGACACACGACATTTGACGACGTCACCCGACTGAAATCGTCAGTCGGCCGACGAAAGCTTGCTAGCTGGGTAAGTGCACCGTGCTATTGCGCCTTTTTCCACCAAGTCATCCTTTTATATTTGTGATTTCTTTTGAGTGGTAACAACGTGAGGGTGTGATACCTGCTTTAACCAGCGCTCTTTGACAGACAGTCGTATTTTCTTATCTTTACACGGGATCAGCGTGTTACTATAATTTTCTATATTCTAACTGGCATTTTGTCAGTGACCATTGGTTTTTACGTTTTGTGGAACGTAAAAGAACATATTTTGAGTGAAGTCTCGAGGGAGGTGGCGAGTTTTTACATAAACAGGCGTCTGAAACTTATACTTTTGTTGTCTCTATTTAATTGTATGACTGCGAGAGTGGATCGTGGTGTGGTTAGTTAGTTAGTAGTAACTAACCGTTTCATAATCACCTTAAGTGATATATTGAAACGTGACACTCTCTCTCTCCCTCTCTCTCTCTCTCCCTCTCTCTCTCTCTCTCTCTCTCTCTCTTTCTCTGTGTCTCTGTGTCTGTCTGCCTGTCTGTCCGTCTGTCTCTCTCGGTCTCTCTGTCTCTCTCTCTCTGGCTCTCTCTCTCTCTGGCTCTCTCAATGGAGTGAAACAAAGAGACAAAGTGAAAGCCACACTCCCCCGACTCTGCGTGGTATAAAGAGCAACAAAGGAGCGACCAATCATCCACAGCACAATGACAGACATACGTCGTATATGTGACGCAGGTAGGGGAGTACACAGACTGATGTGTTTTCCACCCGTTTGAGCGCAAACAACTGCGACCTTCATGTCCGGACGTTAACGTCAACCTTCTTAACGTCGGCGGCAGAATTTCACAGTGCAGGCATGAGCCAGACGGTAGTTGATTTTAATCTTAGACTTCATTATATACTTGGCCAAAAAATATTGCGACACATTTTGCACCCAAATTAAAGCATTACTTACCGTGTCGGTAGAGGCGCTGGCTTTAAAACCGGTTGTTACTATCAGCGTGGGTTCAACCCCCAAGTTCGGCGCGGGATGTGTGTCCCAGAGTCAACTTTGTGCGGATTCTCCTCGGTGTCCGAACACCCCCGTGTGCACGCATGCGCACGATAAAGATCCCAGGGTCACAGCGAAAGCCTCAGGCCTTGGAAACACGAATACATGCATGCAAAAATATGAAGCTCGGGTGTCCGTTCGGCCAACAGCCAATAAATTAACCATTTCAGCACTGACCCAAGACGACCCAACCCGGTCCCTAGCCCATTTCAGGTCTCCTCTAGCAGCCGGCAGCCAGCTGTCTACATCCCCCCCCCCCCCCCCCTGCATTTTTATTTTTTATTTTCATACAAAGCCGGGTTTTCCCGTGTAACATGCCCCTAATGGCTTTGCCGTGAGGGCGTAAAACTTACATTTTCTCTTGTTGCGGTTGACCCTGCGCAGTACGACCTATGAGGTTTTTGGTGAACAATTTTGCCGTCACACCTCCCATAGGGTGACGTATTTCACAACTTCCTGTGTTACACAAACTCAGTGATAACCAATTTTGCCTTCACCCCTCCCATAGGGTGACGGATTTCACAACTTTCTACTGATGAACAACTGTTGCCTTCACCCCTCCCATAGGGTGACGGATGTCACAACTTCCTGTGTACACAAACTGATGACGTATTTCACAACAAAATGGCGCTGCCCATGGTCAACCTCGAAACTATCCGTATGAATGGGGGCCATAACAAGAAAGGAAGTTGATCCGAGATCAACAAGGCGCAAACCGGCACGGTTGGCCTAGTGGTAAGGCGTCCGCCCCGTGATCGGGAGGTCGTGGGTTCGAACCCCGGCCGGGCCATACCTAAGACTTTAAAATTGGCAATCTAGTGGCTGCTCCGCCTGGCGTCTTGCATTATGGGGTTTGGATTGGATTGGATAAGATTTACAGTCCAGTGAGGTTACCCTCATGGAAATTCGGGCTGCTTTCTCCCCGGGGAAAGCGAGCTGCCATACATACGGCGCTACCCATATTTTTTTCCCCTGCATGCGTGTATTCATGTTTCCTGAGACTTAATGCCGTGTGAGATGGAATTTGTTTTAACTTTATTCCAAGTCCCACGGGTATTTGATGGACATTTTTATCTATGCCTATACAATTTTGCCAGGAAAGACCCTTTTGTCAATCGTGGGATCTTTAACGTGCACACCCCAATGTAGTGTACACGAAGGGACCTCGGTTTTTCGTCTCATCCGAAAGACTAGCACTTGAACCCACCACCTAGGTTAGGAAAGGGGGGAGAAAATTGCGGCCTGACCCAGGCCTGAACACGCAACCTCTCGCTTCCGAGCGCAAGTGCGTTACCACTCGGCCACCCAGTCCCGATGTGCTTGGACTTGTTGGTCCGGTGTCAGAATAATGTGACTGGGTGAGACATGAAGCCTGTGCTGCGGCTTCTGTCTTGTGTGTGGCGCACGTTATATGTCAAAGCAGCACCGCCCTGATATGGCCCTTCGTGGTCGGCTGGGCGTTAAGCAAACAAACAAACAAACAAACAAGGCGCAATCATGTTGTTGAGCATTGTTTCCATGGGGAAAATATTCGCATATCGCATGTTGCCTGCAATAAATGATTTGCAAAAGGTAGTACATGTACATTGTATCTTCATGGTAAAAAGGATTGTAAGAGACATAGACAGGCAGAATGTTTGTAGGAAGGTGTTTGAGGAACCGAGGAGCATTTTGTTGAAATTGTGATCAAAGTGATAAATCATCGAAGCAGCACAGATGTCGACCTGATGTACATGTCATGAGAGTAGTTGCTAATTGATGTCGGTACTAGTATGTGAATGCACAAAAGTGTGTTTGTAGTCATGCATTAATCCTACCTGGAATGACTGAGGAAAATCGAAATGTGTGGTTTTTTTTTAGACAATAGAGTATAAGTACCCCTTAATAAACATTTTAAAGTCCGTTTTAACTTAGTAATTACATGGGTTCAGTTCCCAGTGCGTGTAGGCAAGACATGTACATCACCGGTACACGTAGCCTATTAGAAACAAAACTGCTCAATTCAATATGACTACAACGTTTGTTACTGCGGTAAGATCTGTCTCTCTTTGGCGCAATAATCCAACCTAAGCTTCCAGTTCCTTGAAACAGAACATACAATTTCGCCGTTGCTAACCCTTCGCCTTTTCATGATAGTTTACTTAATGATGCTGCGATTGTACAGACGGGGAACCTTTAGAAGCAAAGGAATTCGTCTTCAGCTCGATCGTTCTCTAAATTTCATTTACACGTACTTTGTCGCAACTCTACAACATGGTAGAAAACAAAAGTTACAACCGACACAAGGGAGCTTACCTCCCATGCGTTATACAGGGTGGCCACCAACACTTTCTGTCATTATACAGGGTGGCCACCAACACTTTCTGTCATTATACAGGGTGGCCACCAACACTTTCTGTCATTATACAGGGTGGCCACCAACATTTTCTGTCATTATACAGGGTGGCCACCAACACTTTCTGTCATTATACAGGGTGGCCACCAACACTTTCTGTCATTATACAGGGTGGCCACCAACACTTTCTGTCATTATACAGGGTGGCCACCAACACTTTCTGTCATTATACAGGGTGGCCACCAACACTTTCTGTCATTATACAGGGTGGCCACCAACACTTTCTGTCATTATACAGGGTGGCCACCAACACTTTCTGTCATTATACAGGGTGGCCACCAACACTTTCTGTCATTATACAGGGTGGCCACCAACACTTTCTGTCATTATACAGGGTGGCCACCAACACTTTCTGTCATTATACAGGGTGGCCACCAACACAAATGCCACTTTCTGTCATTATACAGGGTGGCCACCAACACAAATGCCACTTTCTGTCATTATACAGGGTGGCCACCAACACTTTCTGTCATTATACAGGGTGGCCACCAACACTTTCTGTCATTATACAGGGTGGCCACCAACACTTTCTGTCATTATACAGGGTGGCCACCAACACTTTCTGTCATTATACAGGGTGGCCACCAACATTTTCTGTCATTATACAGGGTGGCCACCAACACAAATGCCACTTTCTGTCATTATACAGGGTGGCCACCAACACTTTCTGTCATTATACAGGGTGGCCACCAACACTTTCTGTCATTATACAGGGTGGCCACCAACACAAATGCCACTTTCTGTCATTATACAGGGTGGCCACCAACACTTTCTGTCATTATACAGGGTGGCCACCAACACTTTCTGTCATTATACAGGGTGGCCACCAACACTTTCTGTCATTATACAGGGTGGCCACCAACACTTTCTGTCATTATACAGGGTGGCCACCAACACTTTCTGTCATTATACAGGGTGGCCACCAACACTTTCTGTCATTATACAGGGTGGCCACCAACACTTTCTGTCATTATACAGGGTGGCCACCAACACTTTCTGTCATTATACAGGGTGGCCACCAACACTTTCTGTCATTATACAGGGTGGCCACCAACACTTTCTGTCATTATACAGGGTGGCCACCAACACTTTCTGTCATTATACAGGGTGGCCACCAACACAAATGCCACTTTCTGTCATTATACAGGGTGGCCACCAACACAAATGCCACTTTCTGTCATTATACAGGGTGGCCACCAACACTTTCTGTCATTATACAGGGTGGCCACCAACACTTTCTGTCATTATACAGGGTGGCCACCAACACTTTCTGTCATTATACAGGGTGGCCACCAACACTTTCTGTCATTATACAGGGTGGCCACCAACACTTTCTGTCATTATACAGGGTGGCCACCAACACAAATGCCACTTTCTGTCATTATACAGGGTGGCCACCAACACAAATGCCACTTTCTGTCATTATACAGGGTGGCCACCAACACTTTCTGTCATTATACAGGGTGGCCACCAACACTTTCTGTCATTATACAGGGTGGCCACCAACACTTTCTGTCATTATACAGGGTGGCCACCAACACTTTCTGTCATTATACAGGGTGGCCACCAACACAAATGCCACTTTCTGTCATTATACAGGGTGGCCACCAACACAAATGCCACTTTCTGTCATTATACAGGGTGGCCACCAACACAAATGCCACTTTCTGTCATTATACAGGGTGGCCACCAACACTTTCTGTCATTATACAGGGTGGCCACCAACACTTTCTGTCATTATACAGGGTGGCCACCAACACTTTCTGTCATTATACAGGGTGGCCACCAACATTTTCTGTCATTATACAGGGTGGCCACCAACACTTTCTGTCATTATACAGGGTGGCCACCAACACTTTCTGTCATTATACAGGGTGGCCACCAACACTTTCTGTCATTATACAGGGTGGCCACCAACACTTTCTGTCATTATACAGGGTGGCCACCAACACAAATGCCACTTTCTGTCATTATACAGGGTGGCCACCAACACAAATGCCACTTTCTGTCATTATACAGGGTGGCCACCAACACAAATGCCACTTTCTGTCATTATACAGGGTGGCCACCAACACAAATGCCACTTTCTGTCATTATACAGGGTGGCCACCAACACAAATGCCACTTTCTGTCATTATACAGGGTGGCCACCAACACAAATGCCACTTTCTGTCATTATACAGGGTGGCCACCAAAACAAATGCCACTTTCTGTCATTCTGTGAGTGTGAGAAAGCCTGGATGAAATCGACAGTCCAGGCTGATTTGACAATCGCAGTTAAAAATGTAACATAAAATTGTTAAAAAGAACTTGAGAAATAAACATATACAAGGTATATGAACAGAAACTGTTAAAAACAAAACAAAATAAAACGAGCAACCACTGATTGATAATGAACATTATGTAAAGTAAATAATAAGGATGGGTATATATAAGTGCATCGTTTGTGCACGAGATCACATGTAAACTTCGCAGAAGGGGAATCAAAGGAGTGGGCAACAATCACGGCACACAAACACTCTCTTTTCTATCCTGTTAAATACTACATACGACCACACATAATCAAGGTTGTCAGTGTTTCAAGGTTTTATAGTCGTGATTGGATCCTTAAGGTTGATAGCTAACACAATAAACAACTAACCCAAACCAATAAAATGGAAATGCATGCAGACACAGCCAACAATGAACAAAAAAACTAAACAACATGAATCAAAACAAAGAAGGGTAAATCACGTGAAGGATGACCTACTCAGCCATACCTCTGTTTTCCTCTCTACCGCCTCTTCACCTCACGGCTTTACAACAATCACCCACCCTACTCAGCCATACCTCTGTTTTCCTCTCTACCGCCTCTTCACCTCACGGCTTTACAACAATCACCCACCAGCCATACCTCTGTTTCCCTCTCTACCGCCCCTTCACCTCACGGCTTTACAACAATCACCCACCAGCCATACCTCTGTTTTCCTCTCTACCGCCCCTTCACCTCACGGCTTTACAACAATCACCCACCAGCCATACCTCTGTTTCCCTCTCTACCGCCCCTTCACCTCACGGCTTTACAACAATCACCCACCAGCCATACCTCTGTTTCCCTCTCTACCGCCCCTTCACCTCACGGCTTTACAACAATCACCCACCAGCCATACCTCTGTTTTCCTCTCTACCGCCCCTTCACCTCACGGCTTTACAACAATCACCCACCAGCCATACCTCTGTTTCCCTCTCTACCGCCCCTTCACCTCACGGCTTTACAACAATCACCCACCAGCCATACCTCTGTTTCCCTCTCTACCGCCCCTTCACCTCACGGCTTTACAACAATCACCCACCAGCCATACCTCTGTTTCCCTCTCTACCGCCCCTTCACCTCACGGCTTTACAACAATCACCCACCAGCCATACCTCTGTTTCCCTCTCTACCGCCCCTTCACCTCACGGCTTTACAACAATCACCCACCAGCCATACCTCTGTTTCCCTCTCTACCGCCCCTTCACCTCACGGCTTTACAACAATCACCCACCAGCCATACCTCTGTTTCCCTCTCTACCGCCCCTTCACCTCACGGCTTTACAACAATCACCCACCAGCCATACCTCTGTTTCCCTCTCTACCGCCCCTTCACCGCACGGCTTTACAACAATCACCCACCAGCCATACCTCTGTTTCCCTCTCTACCGCCCCTTCACCTCACGGCTTTACAACAATCACCCACCAGCCATACCTCTGTTTCCCTCTCTACCGCCCCTTCACCTCACGGCTTTACAACAATCACCCACCAGCTATACCTCTGTTTCCCTCTCTACCGCCCCTTCACCTCACGGCTTTACAACAATCACCCACCAGCCATACCTCTGTTTCCCTCTCTACCGCCCCTTCACCTCAAGGCTTCACAACAATCACCCACCCTACTTTCCCGGCATGTGTGACCAGCCGACAGCGCGGCTTCCGTGTTATGTATCGCAGAGAGAGAGAGAGAGAGAGAGAGAGAGAGAGAGAGAGAGAGAGAGAGAGACAGACACAGAGACAGACACAGAGAGACAGAGAGAAAGAGATAGACAGAGAGACATATATAGACAGAGAGAGAGACAGGCAGAGAGAGAGAGAGACAGAGACAGACTGAGAGACAGAGAGAGAGAGACAGAGAGAGAGAGACAGAGAGACACAAACAGGGAGACACAGACAGAGAAAGAGACAGAGAGGGAGACAGACAGACAGACAGACAGACAGACAGATACAGGGACACAGAGATACACACGCGCTTCCAAACACACACACACACACACACACACACACACACACACACACACGCACACACACACACACACACACAGAGACAGAGAAAGAAACAGAGACCGAGACACAGTGAGAGACACAGAGAGACACAGACAGAGAGAGACACAGACAGAGAGAGACACAGACAGACAGATACAGACAGACAGACACAGAGAGACAGACACAGAGAGACAGAGAAAGACAAGAGAGCGCCTGAGATCGAGAGAGAGACATAGCGAGAGAAAGAGATAGAGAACGAACGAACGAACGAACGAACGAACGAACTTTATTGCTCAAGGAGAGAGACAGATAGACAGACAGACACTTTGGCAGAGCGAGAGACTGAGAGACCTGGGGTGAGAAAATTGAATTGAACTTTATTTAACAAGGATTAAGAATCTATCCTTGGGACGCACAGAGAGACATAGCGAGAGAAAGACATAGAGAACGAAAGACGAACGAACGAACGAACGACCTTTATTACTCAAGGAGAGAGACAGATAGACAGACAGACACTTATAGGCAGATCGAGAGACTGAAAGACTTGGGGTGTATGTGACAGACAGTGTGTGTAGTGTTACACCGCATTATATCTATTTATTACCAATTCAGTGCCCCATATGGATTTTTGACCAATCAGGACGAATTCTAGGTGACCCTCTAAATGTTATAACGTTCAGGCAGGGACCCTTTTTACATTTAGTCAAGTTTTGACTAAATGTTTTAACGTAGAGGGGGGAATCGAGACGAGGGTCGTGGTGTATGTGTGTGTGTGTGTCTGTGTGTGTGTGTGTGTGTGTGTGTGTAGAGCGATTCAGAGAAAACTACTGGACCGATCTTCATGAAACTTGACATGAGAGATCCTGAGTATGGTATCTCCAGACATGTTTTTCATTTTTTTGATAAATGTCTTTGATGACGTCATATCCGGCTTTTCGTGAAAGTTGAGGCGGCACTGTCACGCTCTCATTTTCAACCAAATTGGTTGAAATTTTGGTCAAGTAATCTTCGACGAAGCCCGGACTTTGGTATTGCATTTCAGCTTGGAGGCTTACAAATTAATTAATGAGTTTGCTCATTAAAGTTGTCATTAAAATCGAGTTTTCGCAAACAGATTAAAAATTGATTGCATCGTATTCTTCATCACATTCTGAAGCTAAAAATATATACATATGTCATGTTTACTCTTAAAATGTGATCACAATTAACGAAAAAAGATTAATTAATCTTACGATTAAAATTTAAGAAATCGATCCAAAAATGATTTAATCTTATTCTTTATCATTTCCTGATTCCAAAAACATATAGATATGATAGGTTGTATTCAAAACAAGTTCAGAAAGACAACAAGAATACAGAAAAGCGCGCTTTCCTGCTTAGCACAATACGCTACCGCGCTAATCTGGCGTGTCAATATCACTACGTTTTGCACGTGGGAGGTGAACGATTTCCTTCACGCGGGGATTGACGAAGCTGTACTGTCTTGGTGAAAAAATACAGTGCGTTCAGTTTCATACCGTGAGTTCGACAGCTTGACTAAATGTAGTAATTTCGCTATACGCGACTTGTTTTTTTAACAGAAGAAAACAAGTCGCGTAAGACGAAAATACAACATTTAGTCAAGTAGCTGTTGAACTCACAGAATGAAACTGAACGCAATGCAACGCAGCAAGACCGTATACTCGTAGCATCGTCAGTCCACCGCTCATGGCAAAGGCAGTGAAATTGACAAGAAGAGCGGGGTAGTAGTTGCGTTGAGAAGGATAGCACGCTTTTCTGTACCTCTCTTCGTTTTAACTTTCTGAGCGTGTTTTTAATCCAAACATATCATATCTATATGTTTTTGGAATCAGGAACCGACAAGGAATAATAATAATAATAATAATAATAATAAATAACTTTTCTATAGCGCGAGTCCCATCAATTGGCTCCAGGCGCTTTACAAATTCATTATAGAATAAACTAGCACAAACCAACAAGCATACAAAGCATACATTTAACTGAGACGTAACACCAAGATCCCAAGCACTAAGCAAAACTTAGCGTACAGTGTTAAAAGTAAACACACACACACACACACACACACACACACACACACACACACACACACACACGCACGCGCACACACAAAGATACCATTGACAAATAGACCATAAAGCACATACAGGGTAGAGAGTTCCAAAACAGAATAGAGTTGTGGAGAGTCTACTCAGGCTAAGCAAAGGCTTTACGAAACAGGTATGTTTTGAGTTGTGTTTTGAAGGAGGAAAGGCTGCTGGAGTCACGGATAGAACTTGGAAGCGAGTTCCAGACGGTCGGAATCTGGTACCTAAAGGTTCTTTCACCAAAGGTCTTGGTCCTGGTTTTGGGGATGCGAAGGAGTTTTTCAGAGGAGGATCTGAGAGAACGGGATGGCTCGTAGATACTGAGGGAATGGGACAAATAGGGGGGAAGTGATTTCTCAAAACAGCGGTACCCTAACAGAGCCAGCTTGTACTCGATTCTATACTTCATAGGAAGCCAGTGAAGGGTGGTAAGTAGGGGAGTGACATGGTCTTTCTTAGACTTCTGCAGAATGAGCCTTGCAGCACTGTTCTGGACTCTCTGTAAGCGATCAAGTTCTTCAGTGGGGAGGCCGGCAAGCAATGAGTTGCAGTAGTCAAGTCGACTCAGGATCAGAGAGGAGACAAGTTGAACAGTGGCTTGGAGTGTCAGGAATGATCTGACAGAGGAAATCTTGCGCAACTCAAAAAAGGCACATTTACAAACAAAACTAATGTGTTTTTGCATTGTCAGAGCAGAGTCCAGGTACACGCCTAGGTCCTTAACAGCGGTTTGGGAGACAATCTGAGTGTCGCCTATTGTCAGGGAAGTACAGTCAATCTGATTTAAAGCATGCCTTGAGCCTGACAGCATCACCTCAGTTTTTGAGTCATTCAGCTTAAGTTTATTGTCTATCATCCAGTCTTTAACTGACTCAATGCAGCGCTCAGTGTTTTTAACCACTTTTGGAAAATCACTGGGGGGAGCAGAATCCTCTATTTGGGTGTCGTCGGCATACTTGTGGTGTTCGCAGCCATGCCTCGAGATGACGTCAGATAGGTCCTGTGTGTATAGTGTAAACAGAACCGGGCCTAGAACAGAGCCCTGAGGTACACCGTGCTTCAGGGGAACAGGGGATGATTCTTTTTGGCCTATTTGTACTCTTTGAAAGCGTTCAGAGAGATATGACACGTGATGAAAGTGTTTTTAAATTGATTTCGAAAATTTAATTTTGATCATAATTTTTATATTTTTAATTTTCAGAGCTTGTTTTTAATCCAAATATAACATATTTATATGTTTTTGGAATCAGAAAATGATGGAGAATAAGATGAACGTAAATTTGGATCGTTTTATAAAAACAATTTTTTTTTTACAATTTTCAGATTTTTAATGACCAAAGTCATTAATTAATTTTTAAGCCACCAAGCTGAAATGCAATACCGAAGTCCGGGCTTTGTCGGAGATTACTTGACAAAAATTTCAACCAATTTGGTTGAAAAATGAGAGCGTGACAGTGCCGCCTCAACTTTCACGAAAAGCCGGATATGACGTCATCAAAGACATTTATAAACAAGAAGGGCAAAGCCCATACGACTCACATGCTTTACACATTTTTCCTACCAAAATACATGTGACCTTGACCCAAGGTCAAGGTCATCCAAGGTCATGCAACACAAAGCTGTTAATTCAAGACATAGGAAGTACAATGGTGCTTATTGGCTCTTTCTACCATGAGATATGGTCACTTTTAGTGGTTCACTACCTTATTTTGGTCACATTTCATAAGGGTCAAAGTGACCTTGACCTTGATCATATGTGACCGAATGTGTCTCATGATGAAAGCATAACATGTGCCCCACATAATTTTTAAGTTTGAAACAGTTATCTTCCATAGTTCAGGGTCAAGGTCACTTCAAAATATGTATACAATCCAAATTTGAAGAGCTCCTGTGACCTTGACCTTGAAGCAAGGTAAACCAAACTGGTATCAAAAGATGGGGCTTACTTTGCCCTATATATCATATATAGGTGAGGTATTGAATCTCAAAAACTTCAGAGAAAATGGGAAAAATATGAAAAATAGCTGTTTTTTAGGCAACATTTATGGCCCCTGCGACCTTGACCTTGAAGCAAGGTCAAGATGCTATGTATGTTTTTTGGGGCCTTGTCATCATACACCATCTTGCCAAATTTGGTACTGATAGACTGAATAGTGTCCAAGAAATATCCAACGTTAAAGTTTTCCGGACGGACGGACGGCCGGACGTCCGGACGGACGGACGGACGGACGGACGGACGACTCGGGTGAGTACATAGACTCACTTTTGCTTCGCATGTGAGTCAAAAATGAAAAAAACGTCTCACTTGAAATCTAAATGATCAAAGTTCGGAAAAATCAAGTGAAATTGCGCCACTCGCTTTACATCAAATGTATCTTTACGTCATTTCCCATCCGTCTGGAGTCGGTTCTCTCTAAATCTGTCGCTCTCTGTTCAACGAGAAAAAGCGAAGCAACCGAAACGCATGTTCAACATGGTTTATCTTGTGAGATTGTTGTGTGTCAAAGGCATTTGACCTGTGAACTGATATTTATCACGTCAGGTGTGTTACTCTGATCACGAGAATTCTTTGACTGACAGGCATAATCAGGTAGAAGCGCTCAAGTTCTGTTCTGTCTAATTTGCGGGGTTGCTTCGAAATTTCTTTTGGTCGAATTAAACGGTCATAAAGCCGTTATTTTTTTTTTTTTTTTTTTTTCTTGGTCCTTACACCTGTTCCTTGTTCCGGTATTCTCTCACGCCGCCCCGTCCCTGCATTCGCTGCTCCATCCACATCTGAATTTTCGTTCCGCTGCCAGACCTGTCGATTTTACAGACGCTCCAGGGAGGGATGTCGGGTCGTTGCAGTAGGCTACCCTCGGAAGTTGACACTGCACTTCTGCTGAGTCACTTCGACGGTGTTCAGTAGTGGGTCTGTCCCGAGCTAACGGACTCAGCCCACTACCTACTATGCCCCCTACTAACGACATTGACTGCTAAGTCGCGGAGCCAGACTAAGTGAGCGTCCCCTCCAGAGAGCAGACCGCCACCACGTCCCTCCGTCGACCCCCCAGAACGTCACACGTTGAAGACTGACAGCAGAACTACTATTCAGGGAAGGATCGAACAGGAACACTGAGACCAAGGTCACCATGAGAGCTCCGGGCATGAAGGGCCACAAGAGCAAGGACATTTTATAATTTTGGATGATTAATGAGATGAGGATGATTATAATGATGATGCTATGGATTTCCAATTTGGTTTGAGACTACGTGACAGGGCAGCACTCTACGCTTACTGTCATAATATATCCTGGCATCAACCAGGCCCGAGAACTGCCGCACCTGCGGTGTTGGTCAGGTATACAAAACCTGAGCACCCTCAAAGTCGCATTCGTTAAGTGAATGACACTCGGCTGTGTGATCCCAGCCTTCCCATAGGAACCATAGCACTTCCACTCTGGGTAGGAGCCGACCGTAGCCCGAAAAACCCACATGACCTGATGGGATTCGAACCCACGACAACAACTCAAACGTTGTATGAATATCTCCTCATTTCATGAGAAAAGGCAAATACTACCGTATTTAATGACCAACGATTTGATATCAATCAATCTTTGGAGCAAAGACTTCCCGCGAGTTCGGCCTTTCTTACGCTGTGTCGACATCGATTTACGAAGGTTTATCGTTGACAGAATCAATAACTTCATCAGCATACACTCAAACACCCAGCTGATGTGAACATACCTGGGCGCACAGTATCATTGTTTGAAACCACACTTCGTTATCCGCTCTGTCAATAGTTGATATTTTCAATCCTGGTGAATTTTGGTCAGCTTTGTTCGACTTCTTTATTGTTTTGGTTTTTGATAAATCTATCACGACTTGCAGTAGGGTTTGGGACTTCGCGCATGGTGGCCGCCATTATTAGTCTCGGCTTTCCTCTTTGTTGCGGGATACCACATTTCCGATGTTTTATCGACAAGAATTAAAGAAGTGTCGTCACAACCGCGTCAAATGTACCATTACGTCATGTTTTTCAGCAAAGGGACGTACTTGTTCTTGTTCACGTCATCTCCAACTTTCGACCCACGTTCTCCTTTCGGCTGACCGAAACTTGCGCAGTGACGTTTCCCCATAACTTCGTCATCAGTCCTTTTGGAACTCGAACCAAAAAATCGAAAGAAAGACAATGTCGACTGAAGTCGTACAGTGAGGTCAAAACTAGATGATGAATAATAACACCACGGAATCGACGGCACTTAAAGTCCTCGCGATTGATCCCAGCGTCACTCGCTTTTCCGATCACTTCATCGAGATGCTAATGATCATGTACATCCCTCTGGTCGCTATCGGCGTGATTGGAAACTGTCTCATTCTGCTCACTTTTTCTCTTTTCCGCAAACTTCGAACTATTTCCAACGCGTTCGTGGTTGTGCTCTCCATAGCTGATGCCAACGTGGCCGTTTTCGTTGGTCTGGCAACGACTTTGACTATGAGCGAATTTGGCAAGCTCAGCAGTGATGTGAAAAACAATGGTTTATGGTGTCAATTTACTTCCAACTTGAGGTTGACTTGTATCATGAGTTCCACTCTGTCAACGATGCTCATTTGTTTTCACAGGTAAATAACATCGACACACACACACACACACACACACACACACACACACACACACACACACACACACACACACACACACACACACACACACACACACACACACACACACACACACACACACACACACACACACACACACACACACACACACACACACACACACACACACACACACACACACACACACACACACACACACACACACACACACACACACTCACACACACACACACACACACATGCACACTCACACTCACATTTTTTGTATGAGGGAATCCTCGTGTAACGATATGAACTAGTCTAATCAGTAGGGTAAAGGGGGGTAATTTTGACACCATAAAACCCATATGCTGTGTCTGGCGCATATAAGTCAGTAAGCAAAAACGATGGGGTTATATCTCAAGATTGGGTTTAGACATACACATATGCAATTGAAATAAAGGTTATTATGTGTTTTGTCAACACACAGACTTGTTTCTTGAAATGTACGAACATTTTAAATGTGCCGACTAGTCGGGTAAATTGAACAAGGCAATGTTCAAATTAGCCCAACTCATTTGCACAGGTATTTAACCCAAGCCGACTATCTTTCATTGCTGCCAGAGCTTTTTTCGTGTCTTCTTCAGACCATTTTTCCTGACTGAAACACCAAAGAGTAGAGAAACATCAAAGCCAAAAAAAGTTAGACATTTTTTAACATTCAGCTAAAATATTCTAAAAGTTCTCACCTGCCACCCGTTAAAAGTCGGTGCGCGTTTTTTTGTTTTTTTGTTATGCAAACGTCATTGACAATCACCAGTAACGGAAAAAAACAGTGACATACAAAAGTTGTTGCACGAACAATTCAAATATTCGCCTTGATCAATTTACCAGCCCTGTTCTATTTATCCCGCCCCCCCCCCCCCCCCCCCCCCCTTGCCCTTACCCTTACTCAACTCCTTTGCGTCGCGGTAGCGTGTTTCGATGGAACTGGGGGACGAAGACGCCCCACATATTGACGCCATGACTGTACAACGAGAGTACGTGAGAGTTATGGACGCCATGACTGTACAACGAGAGTAGGCTACGTGAGAGTTATAGACGCCATGACTGTACAACGAGAGTACGTGAGAGTTATAGACGCCATGACTGTACAACAAGAGTACGTGAGAGTTATAGACGCCATGACTGTACAACGAGAGTACGTGAGAGTTATAGACGCCATGACTGTACAACGAGAGTACGTGAGAGTTATAGACGCCATGACTGTACAACGAGAGTACGTGAGAGTTATAGACGCCATGACTGTACAACGAGAGTACGTGAGAGTTATAGACGCCATGACTGTACAACGAGAGTACGTGAGAGTTATGGACGCCATGACTGTACAACGAGAGTACGTGAGAGTTATAGACGCCATGACTGTACAACGAGAGTATGTGAGAGTTATAGACGCCATGACTGTACAACGAGAGTACGTGAGAGTTATAGACGCCATGACTGTACAACGAGAGTACGTGAGAGTTATAGACGCCATGACTGTACAACGAGAGTACGTGAGAGTTATAGACGCTATGACTGTAAAACGAGAGTATGTGAGAGTTATGGACGCCATGACTGTACAACGAGTCGTCGTCGGCTTCTGTGGCGCACCCGCCAACCACCAACCCAGGCGGGTTATCCAGATCCAGATCCAGAGAGTACGTGAGAGTTATAGACGCCATGACTGTACAACGAGAGTACGTGAGAGTTATAGACGCCATGACTGTACAACGAGAGTACGTGAGAGTTATAGACGCTATGACTGTAAAACGAGAGTATGTGAGAGTTATGGACGCCATGACTGTACAACGAGAGTACGTGAGAGTTATAGACGCCATGACTGTACAACGAGAGTACGTGAGAGTTATAGACGCCATGACCGTACAACGAGAGTACGTGAGAGTTATAGACGCCATGACTGTACAACGAGAGTAGGCTACGTGAGAGTTATAGACGCCATGACTGTACAACGAGAGTACGTGAGAATTATAGACGCCATGACTGTACAACGAGAGTACGTGAGAGTTATAGACGCCATGACTGTAAAACGAGAGTATGTGAGAGTTATGGACGCCATGACTGTACAACGAGTCGTCGTCGGCTTCTGTGGCGCACCCGCCAACCACCAACCCAGGCGGGTTATCCAGATCCAGATCCAGAGAGTACGTGAGAGTTATAGACGCCATGACTGTACAACGAGAGTACGTGAGAGTTATAGACGCCATGACTGTACAACGAGAGTACGTGAGAGTTATAGACGCCATGACTGTACAACGAGAGTACGTGAGAGTTATGGACGCCATGACTGTACAACGAGAGTACGTGAGAGTTATAGACGCCATGACTGTACAACGAGAGTACGTGAGAGTTATAGACGCCATGACCGTACAACGAGAGTACGTGAGAGTTATAGACGCCATGACTGTACAACGAGAGTAGGCTACGTGAGAGTTATAGACGCCATGACTGTACAACGAGAGTACGTGAGAATTATAGACGCCATGACTGTACAACGAGAGTACGTGAGAGTTATAGACGCCATGACTGTACAACGAGAGTACGTGAGAGTTATAGACGCCATGACTGTACAACGAGAGTACGTGAGAGTTGTGCGGAACAAGTGACCTGGCACCGAAGGTAAAGCCGAACATCCATCTCTAAGGTTCAAAGCCTTGTTATAGTAGGAGGCCAAGAGGTAAATTTAGCGTTGCCAGCGACACCGAATGCTGTCCCACGGGTGGGGAACTGTTCCGCACCATTTTGGTTGGGAGCGACGTGTTCCAGTTGAGGATAGTCGCTATTTTTCACTTGCTCTGGATTGTGCTCAAAGGTAGGTTGGTCAGCCAGACCCATCTCACAATATCTGGCGCATCACGTCACAGAATGGCTGGACTTCCTTGAAATAATTTAGAAATGATGTCCGGGGATCTAAATTGTCAACAAGCTTGCTCTATGTGACGAAAATGCCTGTTTTTGACACATGTTGGTGTTTTTGTCGTAAGTCAAGTTGTGTAGACCACAGAGATTGTCATGGGGCGTAAGTCAAGTTGTGTAGACCACAGAGATTGTCATGGGGCGTATGTGAAGTTGTGTATACCACAGAGATTGTCATGGGGGGTAAATCAATTTGTGTAGACCACAGAGATTGTCATGGGGCGTAAGTCAAGTTGTGTAGACCACAGAGATTGTCATGGGGCGTATGTGAAGTTGTGTATACCACAGAGATTGTCATGGGGGGTAAATCAATTTGTGTAGACCACAGAGATTGTCATGGGGCGTAAGTCAAGTTGTGTAGACCACAGAGATTGTCATGGGCCGTAAGACCAACGCTGAATCGAAAACGTCGCTCCCAACGAATATGATGCGGAACAGTTCCCCACCCGTGTGTCCAGACATGCAAAAAAACAGAGCTACATCTGTCGCGGACGCATACCAGCCAATGTTGGCCTTTGAAACCAAACTAAGCATTGAAATGAACGAGCGACTTTCATCCTCAAAAGCTTGTTCTGTTTTCAGATACATACGCCTGGCTCGGAGCAACGAAACTTATTGTAAATACTTTGGCCGGAGATGGAAGGTTTATGGCTGGTGCGCGTCCCCTTTTGCTGTGGGCTGTCTCGTCAGTTTGCACTTTGACGCCATGTTTTACTGGCCGCTGGCAGCCTGTATGGACGACCTCTTCCGTCATTCTCTCAACCTCTGCATCTATGTCATTGCCTACGTCACCACGAACTCTCTCTACTACTTCACCTTCAGACGGGTACGTGACCAAACTGTGTGTGTGTGTGTGTGTGTGTGTGTGTGTGTGTGTGTGTGTGTGTGTGTATGTGCGTGCGCGCGTGTGCGGGCGTGCAAGCGTGTGTGTGTGTGCGCGCGCGCGCGTGTGCGTGCGTGTAAGTGTGTGTATGTGCGTGCGCGCGTGTGCGTGCGCGCGTATGTCTGTGTGCGCGCGCGCGTTTGTGTGTGTGTGTGTGTGTGTGTGTGTTTCTGTGTGTATGCGCGTGCGTGCGTGCGTGCGTTCGTGTGTGTGTGTGTGTGTGTGTGTGTGTGTGTGTGTACGTGTGTGTGTGTGTGTGTGTGTACGTGCGTGCGTGCGCGTGCGTGCGTGCGTGCGTTCGTGTGTGTGTGTGTGTGTGTGCGTTCGTGTGTAAGTGTGTGTGCGTGCGTGCGTGCGTGTGCGTGTGAGCGCGCGATACGAAAAGGATTGAATTGCCCTGCAGGCGAGAAGTGACCAGTGGGGAAATCCAAAAATACAGTGTGTGCCCGTGGATTGCGGAGGGCGTGGTTGTCGTGAAGGGAAGGGCGGAGAGAGATGGAGGGTGAGGAGCATGCGTTGCACAACCTAGAGCCCCGAATCATCCTCTACCTCGCCTGTGGAGAAGCGCTATATAAATGTTCCATTCTTATTATTGACAGTTGCGAGGCGCGCAGAGGAAGGCTATGATTTTCTCATCGGTCAGCAGGCGTCAAGCACTGCAAGAAAAGACGCGGACGATGAACGTCAGTCTGCTGTGTAGTCTGGTCAACATCCACCTCTACCTCCCCTTCCTCTTCCTCTCAACCGTCGTCACTTTCCCTAACCACTCTCTCGGCGGTGTCACGGCCTTCCACATGACCGTGGCCCTGTCGCAGTGGCTGTGTCTGCTGGGCTGCGCGGCGAACTGCGTGGTGTACGGGTTGCTCAACACCAACTACAGGAGATACCTGTGGCGCGCCCTGTGTTGCCTCGGCTCTGAGGGGAACGAGGGCCGCAAGGAGAGGTCAGTGTCCGGCGCCTGGGTGTCAGTGACAAGCATGATGTCCGTCAGAGTGTCCACTCTCAAGAGGCGCATCTCGAAACACTCCCCCTTTCAGCAGAAAGGGGACGCGGGGCAGAGGACAGCGAGGCTCTACGTCCGAAGGGAGGAGACCTCAGATACCTCCAGCTTCCTGGTGGAAGCAGCGGTCAGTCCCGTCCGGCCCCAGCTGCCCTCGCATTCGCTGCCCAAGCTGGCGTCCTCTCCGCGGCTGATGCTGACTCGCTCCGCAGGCCCCACCCTGACGTCCGGCACACCCGGCGTGTCACGGTCCCCGACAGGGTCCCTGGACGTGTATAACCCCATCTGGCACGTCAGCCCCAGCCTCGACTCCTTGCTCCGCCCCGTGGCGATCGTGCACCGCACGCGCCCCTCCCTCTCCTTCCCGCGCAACAAGGAGGCCAGCCTGCATCAAGAGGCGCCCACACTGAGTGGCAACAGCTTCAACCCAGTGGAACAAAGGTCACGGGACTCGCTGGAATCCCTCACCGGCTTCGACACGGGGTCCGTGGACGATGACTTCGATCTAGAGGACTCGCTCTTCCTCTTCCCCGAGCGCTTCGTCAGCGTCCCGGAGCTGGTCGCCAGCCAGGACGTGGAGGACTTCTACAGGCAGAGCTCGGACAGGGGCCCGACACCCAGCGGGTCCTTCCTGAAGAACAGCAGGACCACGCTCACCTCCACCCCGCCCAACCTCCGGTTCAGGGACGTCACGTCGCTCAGTTCCGCGCCACGCTCTTTGGAGAGGAAGAAGGAGGAGGAAGGAGAAGACGGGAAGGGAGGCTGGGAGGAAGAGGGCACAGTGAGTCTGACGAACATGTTGACGCTACGCGGGCTGCGTGAGGCCCAAGGGCAAGCACCAGTCTCCCACCGGGCCGTGTCCTGCAGGGCGGGCTCGCTGAGCGACTTTGAGTCCTCGGCCTTCTCCCACAACTTCTCCGACTCCACCTTTGCTGAAAGCTCGCAGGCACTCCCGCCACTCCCGCCACGAGCGCACCGGTCCAAGTCCAAGTTCCAAGCTCTCAGAAATCTGAGGCCCGCGCTGGCCTCAGTGCAACGCACCAAACCGAAACGGAAAGAAGAAACGCTGGGATTGGCACAACGCTCCAAACAAACCGCTAAGCCTGGCCAACGGCTTGAGACAGTACCCGCCGCAGCGCAGAAAGTGGGGCCAATTAGGTCAGCTTCGAGGATGGTGACCGGACGGTTGCGGAATGTCATGGTGACAGGACAACAAAGCTCTAGCAGCACACAGCGATCCGTAGAAAAGTTCGCTCAGTTAGGCAGAGAAATTAAGTCAGCTTCGAGGCAAGTGACAAAGCGGTTGCGGAATGTCACCGCGATAGGACCACGAAGCTCTAACAGCAAACAACGATCCTTGGATGCGCTGGAACAGACGAAAGCAGCGAGGGAACATACGAGCTCTGTTGACAAAGACATTCAAACACGTGAGTCCGCTCAGAAAGCAACAGAGAGCACCAAACCCACGCTGAAGGACACCGCATTACCGGAATCCACACTAAAGACGAGTCACGTTAAAAAAGCTGTACAAAAAGACACAAAATTACCGGAATCCACACAAAAGACAAATCACCTTCAAAAGGCTGCACAAAAAGACACATAATTACCAGAATCCACGCTAAAATTAAATCACTTTCAGAAAGCTGTACAAAAAGACACAGAATTACCGGAATCCACACAAAAACACAAATCACGTTCAGAAAGCTGTACAAAAAGACACAGAATTACCGGAATCCACGCAAAACGTAAGAAAAGTGACGAACTCTATCCAAAACGAAAATGCGACGGCAACTTCGCAGACAGAAAGGCAGAACCGAATACCGGTGCAAGATGACACAATCAAATCCACCCAAAAAAGACGATTTTCAGCAGAAAAGTCACGGCGCTTGAGTCATGTGATTTGAGGACAACAAGATTCCAACAACCACACAATGTGCAGGCGAAGAAAAAGCGGAGGGAGAGAGAGAGACAGGGACAGACAGACAGACAGACAGACAGACAGACAGACAGACAGACAGAGAGACAGACAGACTGACAGACAGATAGACTGATAGACAGACAGACAGACAGACTGATAGACAGACAGACAGACAGACTGATAGACAGACAGACAGACAGACAGACAGACAGACAGACAGACAGGGAGACAGACTGACAGACAGAGAGACAGATAGACAGACAGCCAGACAGATAGACCGATAGACAGACAGACAGATAGACTGATAGACAGATAGACTGATAGACAGACAGACAGACAGACAGGCAGACAGACAGACAGACAGGCAGACAGACAGACAGACAGACAGACAGACAGACAGATAGACTGATAGACAGACAGACAGATAGACTGATAGACAGATAGACTGATAGACAGACAGACAGACAGACAGACAGACAGACAGACAGACAGACAGTGAGGCAGGCAGACAGACAGACATACAGACAGACAGACAGACAGATAGACTGATAGACAGACAGACAGACAGACAGACAGACAGACAGACAGACAGACAGACAGACAGATAGACTGATAGACAGACAGACAGAGAGACAGATAGACTGATAGACAGACAGACAGATAGACTGATAGACAGATAGACTGATAGACAGACAGACAGACAGACAGGCAGACAGACAGACAGACAGACAGACAGACAGGCAGACAGACAGACAGACAGACAGATAGACTGATAGACAGACAGACAGATAGACTGATAGACAGATAGACTGATAGACAGACAGACAGACAGACAGGCAGACAGACAGACAGACAGACAGACAGACAGACAGACAGACAGACAGACAGACAGACAGACTGATAGACTGATAGACAGACAGACAGACAGACAGACAGACAGACAGACAGACAGACAGATAGACTGATAGACAGACAGACAGAGAGACAGATAGACTGATAGACAGACAGACAGATAGACTGATAGACAGACAGAGATAGAGACTAGACAGCGAGAAAGGGAAAGCGATGGAGGGAGAGAGAGAGACAGGGACAGACAGGGACAGACAGACAGACAGATAGACTGATAGACAGACAGACAGACAGACAGATAGACTGATAGACAGACAGAGATAGAGACTAGACAGCGAGAAAGGGAAAGCGATGGAGGGAGAGAGAGAGACAGGGACAGACAGACAGACAGACAGACAGACAGATAGATAGACTGATAGACAGACAGAGATAGAGACTAGACAGAGAGAAAGGGAAAGCGATGGAGGGAGAGAGAGAGACAGGGACAGACAGACAGACAGACAGACAGACAGACAGACAGATAGACTGATAGACAGACAGAGATAGAGACTAGACAGAGAGAAAGGGAAAGCGATGGAGGAAGAGAGAGAGACAGGGACAGACAGACAGACAGACAGACAGATAGACAGATAGACTGATAGACAGACAGACAGACAGACAGATAGACTGATAGACAGACAGAGATAGAGACTAGACAGAGAGAAAGGGAAAGAGATGGAGGGAGAGAGAGAGACAGGGACAGACAGACAGACAGATAGACTGATAGACAGACAGAGATAGAGACAGAGAGAAAGGGAAAGAGATGGAGGGAGAGAGAGAGACAGGGACAGACAGACAGACAGACAGATAGACTGATAGACAGACAGACAGACAGACAGATAGACTGATAGACAGACAAAGATAGAGACTAGACAGAGAGAAAGGGAAAGCGATGGAGGGAGAGAGAGAGACAGGGACAGACAGACAGACAGACAAATAGACAGAGAGAAAGGGAGAGCGATGGTGGCAGAGGGAGAGAGAGAGAGAGGGGGGGGGGCGTAACTCATGCTTGTTCTTGTGGGCCTGAGGAAGGACATACGCTTTGTTTTGAAAAAGACTTAGTTCGGGGTGGGGTGGAGTAGGGTAAGAGGGGGGGGGGGGGCTGCTTGCATGAGTGAGTGAGAGAGACTGTACTTAATTCTAGAAAAAGTACAGAAAATACATGAATACATGAATTAAGAGCTATTTGCAAATGAATTAAAAGAGAACATTGATTCTTTGCTTGTGTGTGTGGGTGTGTGTGTGTGTTTCAGTGTGTGTTTGTGTGCGTGCGTGCGTGCGTGCGTGCGTGCGTGCGTGCGTGCGTGTGTGTGTGTGTGTGTGTTTGTGTAATTAAAAGTAAACGGGTTGAACACCTATTGCAACAAAAAAACCATCACACATACGCACACACACACACACACACACACACACACACACACACACACACACACACACATAAATAAACACACATACACACACATACTCAAACACGTCTCTCTCTCTCTATATATATATAACTTTTGAGTAGATTGTTTTTAAATATTTGCCTACATATATATATATATATATCTTTCTCTCTCTCTTCCCCCTCCTCTCTCTTTCTCTCTCTTCCCCCCCCCCCCCCTCTCACTCTCTCTCCCTCTCTCTCTCCCTCTCTCTCTCTCCCTCTCTCTCTCTCCCTCTCTCTCTCTCTCTCTCCCTCTCTCTCTCTCTCTCTCTCCCTCTCCCTCTCTCTCTCTCTCTCTCTCTCTCTCTCTCTCTCTCTCTCTCTCTCTCTCTCTCTCTCTCACACACACAATCACTCATGCGCACAATCTACCTGTAGATCCGTACACCAGTGTGTGATGGTATCAGCCACTCTATCAATTCACAATCCATATCGAACACGTATATCCCCTGGGGTCAATATTTGCTCGCTACTTCAGCGAACAATTGCCACTTTCCTGTAGTTTCCAGTCTGCTTTCAGCTGCCAGAGAATTCTTGTCAGCTCTGTTGTGTCGCCAAGTGGGTGGGAGGGTGGTGTGGGGGGGGGGGGGGGGGGGTTGAAGCGAAATACCGTTTAATTGAAGAGGGGATTATTTGAATGTAAACGTGGAAGCTGTCCCCTTACCCCTGCCCGACATCCACCCCCACCCCCACCCCCACCCACTTCCATTCTTCCTCTGCAGGAAAGTATTGACATTAAAGGCACAGTCCATCCCCGGAAAATAGTTCGGCTTACCATCAATCTCACGCACACACACACACACACACACACAAACGTCTATAGATCCCCCCTCTCTCTCTCCCTCTCTCTCTCTCTCTCTCTCTCTCTCTCTCCCTCTCTCTTTCTGTCTCTCTCTCGCTCTCTCTCTTTCTCTCTCGCTCTCTCTCTCTCTCTCTCTCTCTCTCTCTCTCTAGCTATCTCTCTCTCTCTTCCCCCTCTCTCTCTCTCCCCCCCCCTCTCTCTCTCTCTCTCTCTCTCTGATAAGAGCACCCCCCCTACTTAGACACATACTAACAATCACAAGCCCGGGTGAGCACTCAGCAAAGTGGGATTTTTTGTAATGAGCTCATTTCTCAAAAGCCACAGATTACAATCTGCAAAATTAATTCATCCAAAGAATCCCAAGTGCGCACAATCAATCAATTAAGTAGATGTGTACTGCCGGGCAGTACATACCCCAAGCGAAGTCGTCCATCTGTGTGTACATGATTCTCTCTCTCTCTCTCTCTCTCTCTCTCTCTCTCTCTCTCTCTCTCTCTCTCTCTCTCTCTCTCTGTCTTAAAATGTGTCATCGATGACGTGTTTTCATACTTGCTAATGCGGCAGGCTAATCATGACGTCAAATTGAAACTTCTTGAAGTCTCTCAGAAAGGGACATGAAAACCATGTGGGGGTTACTGGTTTGGGCTGAAAAAAAACCCAACTCCACCTAAAATTCAAGCGCCTATGGGGCTGAATTATGCAGCATAAATTGTGAAACATCAGGATATCTCACACTTTCAATTCTGCCATCATGTCAAATCTGACAACAAACCTACCCACAAAATGTCATAAATATCGGTGTAGAATTGAGACTTAACGGTTTTTAACTGCCAAAAATAAGTTTTTTTGACTGGAATAGTTTGTCTTGAAATTCAGTTTGGGACAACGGAGCCACCCACTAAATTTCAAAAAGATAGGTGAAAATTTAAATGTAACGGTTTTCAACTGCCAAAATTATGTTTTTCTTCTGGAAAAGTATGGAGTGAAAATCAGTTGGGGACAACGAACCTACCCACAAAATTTCATAAATATCGATGAAGAATTGAGATTTAACGGTTTTTAACTGCCAAAAATAAGGTTTTTTGTCTGGAAAAGTATGTCTTAAAATTCAGTTTGGGACAACGGACCCACCCACTAAATTTCATAAAGATAGGTGAAGAATTGAAATTTACCGTTTTTTAACTGCCAAAATTATGTCTTTCTTCTGGAAAAGTATAGAGTGAAAATCAGTTGGGGACAACGAACCTACCCACAAAATTTCATAAATATCGGTGAAGAATTGAATTTTAACGGTTTTTAACTGCCAAAATTATGTTTTTCTTCTGGAAAAGTATGGAGTGAAAATAAGTTGGGGACAACAAACCTACCTTTAAAATTTCATAAGAATCAGTGAAGAAATAGGATTTAACGATTTTTTAACGGCCTTTAAATCATTGGTGATGTCATCATAACCCAGTCGTTGTAGTTGTCGTCGTAGTTGTTGGTGTTGTTGTTGTCATGTTCGTTGTCGTGATTGTTGTTGTTCTCGTGTTGTTGTTTTTGTTGTTGTTGTTGTTGTTGTTGTTGTTGTTGTTGTTGTTGTTGTCGTCGTCGTCGTCGATGTCATTTGTTGTTGTTGTTGTTATCGTCATCGTCGTCGTCATCGTCGTCGTTGTCAGAGGTTATTTCTAAAGATTTCATTGATAGTCTTTGTTCTCGTCACCAAGACTTGCTAAGAACAAGCTTGGAACAGCAAGAGTTCCAAGAACAAGATTAGAACAACTCATTACATCATTACCAGTACGTCATTTGTATTTAGAACACACTTTAGAAAAAAACTCTTCAGCTACAAACCAGTCACCCTCACATGGCGGAGGTGTTTGTCTAAACCACTTACTGAAATGTTTTGAGGTTTAATGACCATACACATGTTGAACCGGTGAGTGTCTTCCGCTGCTTAATTCGCAAATAACTATTTTATTAAAGTCCGCTTGAAACGCTCAAAGATGAAATTCCATGTTAAAAAGTGACAAAAGTTTCACATTTTCCCGTTGTAACAGCTTCCGATGATATTATATGAAAATTCTGATCCTCTGAGAGGATTCCCCGAAACAAAATCAGTTTGTACGCCTAATTTTAATAGAATTGTCCAAACAGTGTCGCTAATATTGTGCTAAAAGATGAATTCTAGAACAATGTCCAGACAGACACCACTTGGCCAAAAAATTTTCAGTGCTGGGAGATGAAAAAAAAAACTACCTCGCTACGCGCGGGCTTCGCCCGCGCTCCGCTTGGATCAATATGAGGCTTATATCGCACGTATTCCGTGGGTACAGTTCTAAGCGCAGGGATTTTTTTTATTTTTTATTTTTTCTATGCAATTTATATCGCGCAGATATTCAAGGCGCAGGGATTTATTTATGCCGTGTGAGATGGAATTTTTTTACACAATACATCACGCATTCACATCGGCCAGCAGATCGCAGCCATTTCGGCGCATATCCTACTTTTCACGGCCAATTATTCCAAGTTACACGGGTATTTTGGTGGACATTTTTATCTATGCCTATACAATTTTGACAGGAAAGACCCTTTTGTCAATCGTGGGATCTTTAACGTGCACACCCCATTGTAGTGTACACGAAGGGACCTCAGGTTTTCGTCTCATCCGAAAGACTAGCACTTGAACCCACCACCTATGTTAGGAAAGGGGGGAGAAAATTGCTAACGCCCTGACCCAGGGTCGAACTCGCAACCTCTCGCTTCCGAGCAAGTGCGTTACCACTCGGCCACCCAGTCCACAAGAATCAATGAAGGTGATGCATCTTGGTATGTGACCAAGTGGAGGGATAAGCTTTCTTCTTTGTCGATGGCCTTAACACTTGAAGTCCAGCTCTGGATATGAAGCTGGTGGTCTTTTGAAGAGCCTCCACAGGTCCTTGCACCTTCTCGTGGAGGTTCATCGGCCTGGTCCAAATCTCTCTCCCCAGGGGCTGGAGATGTCTGCAGTCCTGCAGGATGTGGGCTGCATCTTGTTCTGCCTCTCCACAGGGACAGAGGGATAGTCCTATCCCTTGTTCTGCCTCTCCACAGGGACAGAGGGATAGTCTTATCCTTTGTTCTGCCTCTCCACAGGGACAGAGGGGTAGTCCTATCCCTTGTTCTGCCTCTCCACAGGGACAGAGGGGTTCTGCCTCTCCACAGGGACAGAGGGGTAGTCCTATCCCTTGTTCTGCCTCTCCACAGGGACAGAGGGGTAGTCCTATCCCTTGTTCTGCCTCTCCACAGGGACAGAGGGGTAGTCCTATCCCTTGTTCTGCCTCTCCACAGGGACAGAGGGGTACTCCTATCCCTTGTTCTGCCTCTCCACAGGGACAGAGGGGTAGTCCTATCCCTTGTTCTGCCTCTCCACAGGGACAGAGGGGTACTCCTATCCCTTGTTCTGCCTCTCCACAGGGACAGAGGGGTAGTCCTATCCCTTGTTCTGCCTCTCCACAGGGACAGAGGGGTAGTCCTATCCCTTGTTCTGCCTCTCCACAGGGACAGAGGGGTAGTCCTATCCCTTGTTCTGCCTCTCCACAGGGACAGAGGGGTAGTCCTATCCCTTGTTCTGCCTCTCCACAGGGACAGAGGGGTAGTCCTATCCCTTGTTCTGCCTCTCCACAGGGACAGAGGGATAGTCCTATCCCTTGTTCTGCCTCTCCACAGGGACAGAGGGGTAGTCCTATCCCTTGTTCTGCCTCTCCACAGGGACAGAGGGGTAGTCCTATCCCTTGTTCTGCCTCTCCACAGGGACAGAGGGGTACTCCTATCCCTTGTTCTGCCTCTCCACAGGGACAGAGGGGTAGTCCTATCCCTTGTTCTGCCTCTCCACAGGGACAGAGGGGTAGTCCTATCCCTTGTTCTGCCTCTCCACAGGGACAGAGGGGTAGTCCTATCCCTTGTTCTGCCTCTCCACAGGGACAGAGGGGTAGTCCTATCCCTTGTTCTGCCTCTCCACAGGGACAGAGGGGTAGTCTTATCCCTTGTTCTGCCTCTCCACAGGGACAGAGGGGTAGTCCTATATCTTGTTCTGCCTCTCCACAGGGACAGAGGGGTAGTCCCATATCTTGTTCTGCCTCTCCACAGGGACAGAGGGGTAGTCTTATCCCTTGTTCTGCCTCTCCACAGGGACAGAGGGGTACTCCTATCCCTTGTTCTGCCTCTCCACAGGGACAGAGGGGTACTCCTATCCCTTGTTCTGCCTCTCCACAGGGACAGAGGGGTACTCCTATCCCTTGTTCTGCCTCTCCACAGGGACAGAGGGGTACTCCTATCCCTTGTTCTGCCTCTCCACAGGGACAGAGGGGTAGTCCTATATCTTGTTCTGCCTCTCCACAGGGACAGAGGGGTAGTCTTATCCCTTGTTCTGCCTCTCCACAGGGACAGAGGGGTAGTCCTATCCCTTGTTCTGCCTCTCCACAGGGACAGAGGGGTAGTCCTATATCTTGTTCTGCCTCTCCACAGGGACAGAGGGGTAGTCTTATCCCTTGTTCTGCCTCTCCACAGGGACAGAGGGGTAGTCCTATCCCTTGTTCTGCCTCTCCACAGGGACAGAGGGGTAGTCCTATCCCTTGTTCTGCCTCTCCACAGGGACAGAGGGGTAGTCCTATCCCTTGTTCTGCCTCTCCACAGGGACAGAGGGGTAGTCCTATATCTTGTTCTGCCTCTCCACAGGGACAGAGGGGTAGTCCTATCCCTTGTTCTGCCTCTCCACAGGGACAGAGGGGTAGTCCTATATCTTGTTCTGCCTCTCCACAGGGACAGAGGGGTAGTCCTATCCCTTGTTCTGCCTCTCCACAGGGACAGAGGGGTAGTCCTATCCCTTGTTCTGCCTCTCCACAGGGACAGAGGGGTAGTCCTATCCCTTGTTCTGCCTCTCCACAGGGACAGAGGGGTAGTCCTATCCCTTGTTCTGCCTCTCCACAGGGACAGAGGGGTAGTCCTATCCCTTGTTCTGCCTCTCCACAGGGACAGAGGGGTAGTCCTATCCCTTGTTCTGCCTCTCCACAGGGACAGAGGGGTAGTCCTATCCCTTGTTCTGCCTCTCCACAGGGACAGAGGGGTAGTCCTATCCCTTGTTCTGCCTCTCCACAGGGACAGAGGGGTAGTCCTATCCCTTGTTCTGCCTCTCCACAGGGACAGAGGGGTAGTCCTATCCCTTGTTCTGCCTCTCCACAGGGACAGAGGGGTAGTCCTATCCCTTGTTCTGCCTCTCCACAGGGACAGAGGGGTAGTCCTATCCCTTGTTCTGCCTCTCCACAGGGACAGAGGGATAGTCCTATCCCTTGTTCTGCCTCTCCACAGGGACAGAGGGGTAGTCCTATCCCTTGTTCTGCCTCTCCACAGGGACAGAGGGGTAGTCCTATCCCTTGTTCTGCCTCTCCACAGGGACAGAGGGGTAGTCCTATCCCTTGTTCTGCCTCTCCACAGGGACAGAGGGGTAGTCCTATATCTTGTTCTGCCTCTCCACAGGGACAGAGGGGTAGTCTTATCCCTTGTTCTGCCTCTCCACAGGGACAGAGGGGTAGTCCTATATCTTGTTCTGCCTCTCCACAGGGACAGAGGGGTAGTCTTATCCCTTGTTCTGCCTCTCCACAGGGACAGAGGGGTAGTCCTATCCCTTGTTCTGCCTCTCCACAGGGACAGAGGGGTAGTCCTATCCCTTGTTCTGCCTCTCCACAGGGACAGAGGGATAGTCCTATCCCTTGTTCTGCCTCTCCACAGGGACAGAGGGGTAGTCTTATCCCTTGTTCTGCCTCTCCACAGGGACAGAGGGGTAGTCCTATATCTTGTTCTGCCTCTCCACAGGGACAGAGGGGTAGTCTTATCCCTTGTTCTGCCTCTCCACAGGGACAGAGGGGTAGTCCTATCCCTTGTTCTGCCTCTCCACAGGGACAGAGGGGTACTCCTATCCCTTGTTCTGCCTCTCCACAGGGACAGAGGGGTACTCCTATCCCTTGTTCTGCCTCTCCACAGGGACAGAGGGGTACTCCTATCCCTTGTTCTGCCTCTCCACAGGGACAGAGGGGTAGTCCTATATCTTGTTCTGCCTCTCCACAGGGACAGAGGGGTAGTCCTATATCTTGTTCTGCCTCTCCACAGGGACAGAGGGGTAGTCCTATCCCTTGTTCTGCCTCTCCACAGGGACAGAGGGGTAGTCTTATCCCTTGTTCTGCCTCTCCACAGGGACAGAGGGGTAGTCCTATCCCTTGTTCTGCCTCTCCACAGGGACAGAGGGGTAGTCCTATATCTTGTTCTGCCTCTCCACAGGGACAGAGGGGTAGTCCTATCCCTTGTTCTGCCTCTCCACAGGGACAGAGGGGTAGTCCTATCCCTTGTTCTGCCTCTCCACAGGGACAGAGGGGTAGTCCTATCCCTTGTTCTGCCTCTCCACAGGGACAGAGGGGTAGTCCTATCCCTTGTTCTGCCTCTCCACAGGGACAGAGGGGTAGTCCTATCCCTTGTTCTGCCTCTCCACAGGGACAGAGGGGTACTCCTATCCCTTGTTCTGCCTCTCCACAGGGACAGAGGGGTAGTCCTATATCTTGTTCTGCCTCTCCACAGGGACAGAGGGGTAGTCCTATCCCTTGTTCTGCCTCTTCACAGGGACAGAGGGGTAGTCCTATCCCTTGTTCTGCCTCTCCACAGGGACAGAGGGGTAGTCCTATCCCTTGTTCTGCCTCTCCACAGGGACAGAGGGGTAGTCCTATCCCTTGTTCTGCCTCTCCACAGGGACAGAGGGGTAGTCCTATCCCTTGTTCTGCCTCTCCACAGGGACAGAGGGGTAGTCCTATCCCTTGTTCTGCCTCTCCACAGGGACAGAGGGGTAGTCCTATCCCTTGTTCTGCCTCTCCACAGGGACAGAGGGGTAGTCCTATCCCTTGTTCTGCCTCTCCACAGGGACAGAGGGGTAGTCCTATCCTGGCCGCATCTGAGATGGTGAGTGGAACGGCTTCGCGGGACGGACTGTGACGTCAGAGGGACATGTATGACGGCTTACTTCTGCCAGAACTACATAATTGTAATTATCACGTGAAAATGACTCGTTTTCAGTTTTGGCTCGCTTCCTGAACTGAAACTGAAAATTAGTAATTTTCACGTGAAAATGTGTAATTAACACGTGAAAACGCTAACTGGCAGTGTTAATTAGTTATTTTCACGTCATAATGGTAACCCCAGATTTTCAGTGGCACTAGTAAGCCGTCGTAGACACGGCTGACAGAGATCTCCGTCTCAATTGACAGCAAGAGATACACCGTTTGCTTCAGTCATTGAATGATTAGAAGAGGAAGAGTGGAAGTGGAGGGGGTGTGTGTGTGAGGGCGGGGGTGGATGTCGGGAAGGAGTAGGGGACAGGTTCCACGTTTACTTTCAAATAATCCCCTCTTCAATTAAACATTTTTTGGGCTTTACGCCTGTCTTTAAAACCAGGCTTTGGTCGTTCAAACATTCACATTTAAAACCTGTGTGTGGACGGCACATTTCTCGTGCACGCTGTCTTTATGGTCGCTTCCAACTACCTTATTTCGGCCGTGACAGCAGTACAACTTTCTCGCATTTGTGACCTACTTTACTGGTCAGAATCACTCAAGTGAACGGGTTTCGTCAAGAAACCCAATCAAGAAAAACAAAGAAAATAAAACCACAACAATAGGCTGTTAATGCGACCACTGTGTGTGCGCCATTCGCTCACTATGCGCAACAACACGGCGGCGGGCACGAGGCAGAAATCACTTAGATAGAATAAAGGCACTCCAGAAACCACTCTGCTGTGTTTGTACAAGTGTGACAGTCCTGTGTACAAATACTCATACTCATGCTAGAAAGGGATTGGAACGCGATACTATGCCCAAAAGACGTGTGTGTTTGCGTTTGTGCTTATATGGGGGAATCCTCCAAAGAGAAGTTCCAGCGAAAGAATGAGAACACACGCAACGACCCTGCTTTTTACACTAAAGATTAGGGTTGTTTTGAGACTTGAAGGGGGTGGGGGGTGGGGGGTGGGCCGGGTGTAAGCGTATTTCTCTCCCTCTCTGTACAGTGTCTCTGTATCATCTCTCTCTCTGTCTGTCTGTCTGTCTGTCTGTCTGTCTGTCTGCTGTATGTCTGACTGTCTCTGTAGCCTATGTCTGTCACTGGGCGGATTAGGGGGGGGGGGGAGTTACAGGGGTTCCCGGCTGTCCAAAAGAAAAAGATTTAATACTAACTTTAAAAGAAATAATGAGTGGCTGCTGACACCTGTTGATCATGTTTAAAATCAAGGATAAGCCATAAATTGTTCATAAAATAGCTCAAACTCTTCAGCTTCTGGACCCCCCAACGGGGCTTTGCCCCTGTACCCCACAAGGGATCTACCCGGCCTGGACCCCAGGTTGTAACCCCCCCCCCCCCCCCCCCTCAGTGGCTTAACTGCTCCGCCCCTGGTCAGTCTGTCTGTCTGTCTGTCTGTTTGTTTGTCAGTCTCTGTGGTTTTTTGCTGTCTCTGTGTAGCTCTCTGTCTGCTTCTATAAAATCATTAACATCAGCCTATCATCATCATCACCATCATCATCACCACCATCATCATCACTGATCATCACCATCCGACTGATCATCACCCGGCCGTCATCATCATCAACATCATCATTATCGTCATCATCATCGTCATCATCATCATCTTCTTTTTTCTTCTTCTTCTTTGTCTTCGTCATCAGATCTATCACAAGCATTATCGAGTCATTGGAGATATAAACGTCGTCAACGTTGGTATTAGGCTACTTACGGTGAGTGTTACCGACAGCCATGTCTAAATCGTTGTTAGGCCTATGTTCTTTTAGCATTGCTTCCATCAACATTTGGTAGGTTTTGCTTGCATGCTGTTTGCCTTTTAATGTTCAAGTTGATTGTTTGCTTGTGTTTCCATGGCTCCTTTTTGTTAAATAGCCAAAGCAGCACGCGCAACTGTCCGTGTTGCGTTTGATAACAAGGAACTTGGAGGAATGGTCTAAGGGAAGTCACTGCTATACACCTACAGTGACCTGTTCGTCGGAGTTATCTACCTTAGACGCGGGACAGACAATCTTCTTCTTCGACACGAAAGCGCTCATCTCAAAGGCTTGGCTTCGTCTGTCGTCATTTTTCACTTATCCAACAAATCACAGTAAGTTGCGAAGAACACTGTATAATTTATGTTCCATGTTTGAAGAAGCTTTGTCTTTTACACCATGGATTTTGCTTTGACTGCATGATGATAACTGACAATGACATGCAACCGTGGTTGCTAAACGGAAGAAGACTGATTGCTGTGTAAAACCACAGGCGGAAGGTATTCTAGATAGATGAAAGTAGTGGTCCAGTGAACGATACCTTCCGCCTGTGGTAAAACCACGACGTACCGTGTATCTCATCTCTGTTGCCAGACACAGACACAGGCCCACACTGGAAACACTGACAGAGACAATAATGCTTACTCGACAGTCTCTGCTGGTACAGTGGAACCTCCCATTTACGACTTTGAAAAAAACATGAAAATAAGGTCTTGAAAAGGGGGTGTCTTAAAATGGGGGTTTGAGTTTTTGGGGCGGTCATGAACTTGGTTGCAGTGAACGTCATGTTTACACACAAACATACACACTGTTGGGAGTGTTGCAGTTTATTGTCATATCAACACACACATTACAGCAGAACAACTTAAACTCAAATTTAATTCACACAAAATGTACTAATGGCGGAATGCTCCCTTCCCGCTGAGTGAAGCACATTTGACATTGTGGCGTGTTAACCAACCAGTGAAATCCGAATGTCCTAACTCGATGGAAAGCATAACGACTTTTCTCCTGAATCATCTTTCCGCTCACCGGAATGTTTCATCGCCTTGCATCGCTAAACTAGTCCCATACACGATCGTTGAGGTCTTCGTACAGGCACCTCTCTTTGCGTACTTTCGGTTCACTATTCTTCTTGCCATCTCGATAACTCCGAGTCCTTAATTTATCCTTGACGATACACAGGATTTCCTTTTTCCCCCGACTCCTAAAGAAGTCGCGATTGCTATCGAGTCGCTCTTTAACTTTAGCTCTCTACTCAAGAGGTAGCGCTTTTCTCTTTCTTTCGCGAATCTTCGCTTGTCAACAAGTCGTCGGAAAACTAACACGATAGTGTACAGAGGAAAACCGGATGTATTAGGATAGATCTCGCGCGTGCAAGATTTTTATTTTATTTTTTTGTCTCGGGATAGTTGGACAAGCGAGAGCTGCCATGTTGTCTTTTCGTCTGCTCGAAAACTGCGCAAAAGTCGTAAATCATCCCAAAAAGCTTGGTCGTAAGTCGCGTTTTGGGGTGAGTCGTCCACTGCGGGTTCATTATATAGTAAAATGCATCCGTGGTGGCAAAATCGGTCGTAAAAAGTGAGTATTCGTAAAAAGGGGGGGTCGGTAAGGGGGAGTGCCACTGTAATTTCATTTTAAAATTGAAGGATACCGTTTTAAGTCAAATAACCTTACAAGTACCGGTACATGGATATTGTGCTGCAACTGAAGCAAATTCGTGATTGAAATTCATGATTTTGATTGAAAATGTGCTATGTCTTACAACTTTTATGTTCAAGGGAAGTAACTACTCGATCTTTGTGTTGCGTGCAGTATCGTCAATAAGGTCATTGGCGCATTTCCGGAAATGAGCTGCGCTGTTTTGGAATTCCGACAATGCCTAGTATATGCCTACCATTTTGTGAATGAAGAATTTCAGCTGCATTTTAGTGTTATGTGCCCCACGTTTTTGAAAAAATTGAAATCCTTAGCTTTATCAAAATGGACACTGGTTTGTGTATTGACTGTACAAATAGTAGTGCACAGTTAAAGTTAATTCTTAAAACTTTTTATGGATGGATGGATGGTTGGATGGTTTTTTTTTTGGGGGGGACATAATTGTTGTAAGTTCTATTTACTTGTATTTTATTTTGTTTTACCATTGTAAATCGTGCTGCACGGAAACGCCATGTAAATGTTATTATTATTATAGTATTGTTGTTATCAGTGCTGCTTAACCTTCGCCCGACCGGGTTATCGACTACACACGGAAGACATCGTGGGGCCGTGCGGACCCATGCTTTTCAAAGAAGGAAAAATATGTATACCCTTCTGTAGACCCATGCTTTCCAAAGAAGCAAAAACGTGCATCCCCTTCCCTAGACGCCGTGGTTAAATTTCCGCGAGAAGTGATTAAATTAAATTATTAATTTAATTATTACCGTGCGGACTAAAGCTTCTCAAAAAAGGAAAAATGTGAATACCCTTCTGTAAACGTCATGGGACCGTGTGGACCCACATTGTTATGTATTGATTCCGCTCCACGCGACTTGCTTATTAACTCCAAAATTAAAGAGATCGTAGAAAATGATGTTTAGAGCCAATACCTGAAGGTTTGTGACTTCTCTCCTTAGTTTTATGTAAGTTCCTTCAGTTAGAGAAACATGGGTCCGCACGGCCCCACGATGTCTTCCGTGTGTAGTCTAAGTTTGACCTTTGTTTTTTTACTTGCTTCTCACTGAAATTTAATGATCTTTTAGGACATAAGAGCTTTTTAGGTGTCAGAGGCATTCATTAAAAAATACCAACTGGTTTAAGAGATATGCAATTAAACACCCTTCTGGGTCCACACGGACCCACGGCGACCGGCGAAGGTTAAACATTCAACAGATTATATTAATATCTGATTTTATTTTGTGTTTCTTTTGTTCAGGTCATCAGGTGCTCCCCCGAAAGCGGAGTATGGAGACAGACGGCTTACTGACACAGATGTCAGAAAGGGACAGCACCAGCTTACCGTGGCATTACAAGTTGGGGAGATGTCTGGTCTCATGTCTACCTCACTCTGTGTCCCTGCGTGGACTGTTCCGACCTGACACGGAAGGAAACGGGGACGCAGCGTTCCAGTGGTACAGTTTACTTCTTGTGACAGGGGGGATGGTTTGGTTTATCTTCGATTTTGTTTCGGACATTCTGCTGGCAAAGTCGTTCAAGGAAAGAGGCGGTGACTTTGAATTCGCATTCCTTGCCACTGTTGTCATCCTGTTTTTGTCCTCCGTCCTTGGAACGAGCCTGTCGGTGTATTTTTGCCGTCAGGAGAGCAAGCAAGAGGACGACTCCGACGGTTCAAGGGAACGGTACTTCGCCGTCGCAGCGGTCCTTCAACTGTGGCACATCACCCGGTAAATGCTTCATAATTACTTCATTTAGTCTGATTGACCCCCAAACTCTCTTTGAAAACTAAAGAAACAAGATATCGAAGACCAAAGACTGAAAAAGATATCAGTCACATTATACCGATGTGGCTATGCATCACGTGACTTTCAGCGAGATCGGTGAAACGCTACAGGGAATGCACCCCCCCCCCCCCCCCCCCTGCCTTTTGAAGACTGCCTACCTTTTAATACCCAGACATTCTGTTGATAACCTCTGTTAAATTACTCCCAAATAGCCTGTACATTTAGACATCATTTTCTCAAATGTTTGGAGTCTTAAAAGGGGGGTTCTACTGTACTGCGATAAAAGGGTGGGGGGAATTCTGTGGCTACTGACAGCAAGAGCTTGATTTTCTTGGTCTGTAGAAAGTAGGCAATAGAGATACTTGTATTTTACATATATATATATATATATATATATATATATATATATATTGCAAAAATGATGTGCCATGCTCAAAGGCAATAAGTTTTGCAGGTAAAAAGGGGGGTATAATATAAGTTAAGTATAAAGTATCAATGTTGGTGGAAACTGGAAAACCTTTATCCTAATATATAATATAGTATAAATTTATGTGGCATCTCTCTCTCTCTCTCTCTCTCTCTCTCTCTCTCTCTCTCTCTCTCTCTCTCTCTCTCTCTCTCTCTCTCTCTCTCTCTCTCTCTCTCTCTCTCTCTCTCTCTCTCTCTCTTGTTTGCCTCTTTATGTTGTTACTAATATCAGTTTTTATTGTTTGCCTTTTCAGAAGTATGGAGCTGATGTACTATGGGTGTAAGAGTCGCTCGACTGGCATCAGCGATGCAGAGAGAACGGAGTACACGGAGAAATTGAAACGCCGGGAAAAACACCACTCGTACCTGGGCTACGTGGAGTCGATAGTGGAGTCTCTTCCCCAGCTACTCCTGCAGTTCTATGTGCTGACGGCTCTACACGCTGACTGGGAAGAACGGGGCCCGAGACAAAGTTGGTCTTATTGCCTATAGATGTTCTTTTCCTTGTACAGTGGAACCCCCGTTTTAAGACCCCCCAATTTAAGACTCCCTCCTTTTTAAGACCTTGTTTCCTAAGACTTTCTGCTCACATCCTCTGTAAAATTACCCCCATTTCAAGACTTCCTCCTTTTTAAGACCTTGTTTTCTCAGATTTGTGGAGGCCTTAAAAGGGGGGTTCCACTGTCCCGTCAAACCTGCTGGGGCATCACCACCTCTCAACAAGGACCACCTGCCCATTACGACTACAGTGGAACCCCTCTTTTCAGACTCCTCAATTTAACACTTCCTCCTTTTTGACTCACATGCGAAGCAAAAGTGAGTCTATGTACTCACCCGAGTCGTCCGTCCGTCCGTCCGTCCGTCCGGACGTCCGTCCGTCCGTCCGGAAAACTTTAACGTTGGATATTTCTTGGACACTATTCAGTCTATCAGTACCAAATTTGGCAAGATGGTGTATGATGACAAGGCCCCAAAAAACATACATAGCATCTTGACCTTGCTTCAAGGTCAAGGTCGCAGGGGCCATAAATGTTGTCTAAAAAACAGCTATTTTTCACATTTTCTCTGAAGTTTTTGAGATTGAATACCTCACCTATATATGATATATAGGGCAAAGCAAGCCCCATCTTTTGATACCAGTTTGGTTTACCTTGCTTCAAGGTCAAGGTCACAGGAGCTCTTCAAAGTTGGATTGTATACATATTTTGAAGTGACCTTGACCCTGAACTATGGAAGATAACTGTTTCAAACTTAAAAATTATGTGGGGCACATGTTATGCTTTCATCATGAGACACATTTGGTCACATATGATCAAGGTCAAGGTCACTTTGACCCTTATGAAATGTGACCAAAATAAGGTAGTGAACCACTAAAAGTGACCATATCTCATGGTAGAAAGAGCCAATAAGCACCATTGTACTTCCTATGTCTTGAATTAACAGCTTTGTGTTGCATGACCTTGGATGACCTTGACCTTGGGTCAAGGTCACATGTATTTTGGTAGGAAAAATGTGTAAAGCAGTTCTTAGTGTATGATGTCATTGCTAGGTTTAGGTCAAGCATGTGAGTCGTATGGGCTTTGCCCTTCTTGTTAAGACCTTGCTGTTTACATTTAGTCAAGTTTTGACTAAATGTTTTAACATAGAGGGGGAATCGAGACGAGGGTGGTGGTGTATGTGTGTCTGTGCGTGTGTGTGTGTGTAGAGCGATTCAGAGTAAACTACTGGACCGATCTTTATGAAATTTTACAGGAGAGTTCCTGGGTATGATATCCCCAGTCGGTTTTTTTCTTTTTTTTGATAAATGTCTTTTATGACGTCATATCCGGCATTTTGTAAAAGTTGAGGCGGCACTGTCACACCCTCATTTTTCAATCAAATTGATTGAAATTTTGGCCAAGCAATCTTCGACGAAGGCCGGACTTCGATATTGCATTTCAGCAGGCTTAAAAATTAATTAATGACTTTGGTCATTAAAAATCTAAAAATTGTAATTAAAAGTATTTTTTTATAAAATGATCCAAAATTACGTTTATCGTATTCTTCATCATTTTCTGATTCCAAAAACATATAAATATGTTATATTCGGATTAAAAACAAGCTCTGAAAATTAAAAATATAAAAATTATGATTAAAATGATTATAAATTTCCGAAATCGATTTAAAAACAATTTCATCTTATACCTTGTCCGTTCCTGATTCCAAAAACATATAGATATGATATGTTTGGATTAAAAACACGTTCAGAGAGTTAAAAAGAATAGAGATATAGAAAAGCGTGCTATCCTCCTCAGCGCAACCACTACCGCGCTTTTCTGGATTGTTGATTTCACTGCCTTTTCCACGAGCGGTGGACAGACGATGCTATGAGTGTACGGTCATTGTGAAAAAATGCAATGAGTTCAGTTTCATTCTGTGAGTTCGACTGAGCTTGACTAAATGTTGTATTTTCGCCTTACGCGACTTGTTCAGATTTTCTGTTCATAATTTCTGAAAATGTACCTCCATTTTAAAACTCCCTTCATTTTAAGACCAGATTTTTGAAGGTCTTAAAAGGGGGGTTCCACGGTACCTGAAAGAATCCCTGAAGATATTTTCCATTACTATTTCAATCAATCAATCAATCAATATGAGGCTTATATCGCGCGTATTCCGTGGGTACAGTTCTAAGCGCAGGGATTTATTTTTATTTTTATTTTCATTTTATTTTTTATGCAATTTATATCGCGCACATATTCAAGGCGCAGGGATTTATTTATGCCGTGTGAGATGGAATTTTTTTACACAATACATCACGCATTCACATCGGCCAGCAGATCGCAGCCATTTCGGCGCATATCCTACTTTTCACGGCCTATTATTCCAAGTCACACGGGTATTTTGGTGGACATTTTTATCTATGCCTATACAATTTTGCCAGGAAAGACCCTTTTGTCAATTGTGGGATCTTTAACGTGCACACCCCAATGTAGTGTACACGAAGGGACCTCGGTTTTTCGTCTCATCCGAAAGACTAGCACTTGAACCCACCACCTAGGTTAGGAAAGGGGGGAGAAAATTGCTAACGCCCTGACCCAGGGTCGAACTCACAACCTCTCGCTTCCGAGCGCAAGTGCGTTACCACTCGGCCAGCCAGTAGTGACCAGTTTTGGTCGGTCCTTTGAGTGATGGTTGTAGACCGGTTCCACTGTAATACTTCTGACTCTGAGTAAGATCATTTCTAATTCTTCAATTGGCATGGACTTGTTGAGACAAAATTTAAATCGTTTTTTCAGCCAGATTGAAGTCTCTGCTCATAGATGAATTCCGAAAATAACTTTGTCGAGTTTGTATTGGTTGTGGAAGAGTGAATACCCTTGCTTTTAGTGAGACAAACATGTGCTCCTACACTTTCCCTCGTGAAATGACATTATAGGCCAGTTACTAGCAAGGGTGTGTGACTGAAACTCGTAGACAGAATCACGTGCGGATTATTTTATCTCACTAAAAGCAAGGGTATTCACTCTTTGACAACCCAGAGAAACTGGAGAGTCTTATTTCTGCAAAAGGGATATAAGTCGACCAAAAGCGGGTGCATTCCCTGCAGGTGTTTTTCCTGAATACAGGGAATGCACAGGTAGAGAACAGTGGCAAGTGCGTATTAAAAATGAGAGTACAGCATGAATTATTAGCAATAGTCTTGTGGCAATGAGCAATAGTTTGTCAATTATTTCAAGAATTTTCAAATGAGGCTGGTGGGAAGTATTGTTGGGACGCGTTTGTATCTGTGGGATATTCTTAGGATTGGATAACTAAATTCAAGCAGGTTGGTTGGAAGACTCCCTCCATTTTAAGACTCCCTCCATTTTAAAACTCCCTCCATTTTCAGACCTGATTTTCTCAGATTTGTGGAGGTCTTAACCTCAAAAAGTGAGTGTATAACTATTAGCATTTACTTTTTGACTCACATGCGAAGCAAAAGTGAGTCTATGTACTCACCCGAGTCGTCCGTCCGTCCGTCCGTCCGGACGTCCGTCCGTCCGTCCGGACGTCCGTCCGTCCGTCCGGACGTCCGTCCGGAAAACTTTAACGTTGGATATTTCTTGGACACTATTCAGTCTATCAGTACCAAATGTGGCAAGATGGTGTATGATGACAAGGCCCCAAAAAACATACATAGCATCTTGACCTTGCTTCAAGGTCAAGGTCGCAGGGGCCATAAATGTTGCCTAAAAAACAGCTATTTTTCACATTTTTCCCATTTTCTCTGAAGTTTTTGAGATTCAATACCTCACCTATTTATGATATATAGGGCAAAGTAAGCCCCATCTTTTGATACCAGTTTGGTTTACCTTGCTTCAAGGTCAAGGTCACAGGAGCTCTTCAAAGTTGGATTGTATACATATTTTGAAGTGACCTTGACCCTGAACTATGGAAGATAACTGTTTCAAACTTAAAAATTATGTGGGGCACATGTTATGCTTTCATCATGAGACACATTTGGTCACATATGATCAAGGTCAAGGTCACTTTGACCCTTTTGAAATGTGACCAAAATAAGGTAGTGAACCACTAAAAGTGACCATATCTCATGGTAGAAAGAGCCAATAAGCACCATTGTACTTCCTATGTCTTGAATTAACAGCTTTGTGTTGCATGACCTTGGTTGACCTTGGGTCAAGGTCACATGTATTTTGGTAGGAAAAATGTGTAAAGCATGTGAGTCGTATGGGCTTTGCCCTTCTTGTTTGTGTGTTTGTTTTTTGACCAGGAGTATACCTTGCCTTATTCGTCTCCACTCTTTTTTTTCTTGCAGGATGGTTTCTCTTGTTCAAAGTGTCGTCAGCCTGGCTTGGCATTTCCTGGGCAATGACGTCAATTCGAGTACAAGTATTACCTGTGAAGAACACTGATGATGGCAAGCCTATGACTTTCCCACAGAAACTGGTGTGCCTGCCTTGGAGAGCCCTCGAGTTAGGAATCTCTCTTTGTTTCCTCATTCTCTACCTGTGCACAGATTTGCGAAACGGCGGTAAAGTTATCATGGGATTTTTGTTTCTACGAACTTTTGTCATGTACATTTATTTGGCGCGTTGTGTTAAGATGGACAGGAAGCGAGGACGCTGCTTGAACATTGTTCTGGCCTTCTTTCTCAATTTTTCTTTCATTGGTTTTCATGGAGGTCTCACAAGAGGCAAAGTTGTTGTGTTTTACCTGCTCTTCTACCTGACTCTGGCACCCCTTTTATTCCTAGATCAAGTTGCTCATATACATATATTGACTTATAAAGATGCACCGCTTCTGTATCATCTCCTTGATATATTTCTTTTCATTCATTTGCTTTATGTTCTTCAATTGGTGCTCCGATATCTGTGCCCCACGTGCTGTCGAGCAATCAGTCAACATTTTAAGAACCCGTGATGCCGGAAGCCTGACGGTAAAGGTCCTGGTTCTTCTTCTTCTTCTTCAGCGTTCCAGAATTGTCTGGTTATGTGTGAGCTCGTTTGCCCATTTGGGTTCCCCACACTATACTCTGAGAGCATAGTCAGCTCACTCCGCTTTCTTTGAGTAGGCATGCTGGGTATTTTCGTGTTTCCATTTACCCACCGAACTCCAACATGGATTACAGGATCTTTACGTGCGCACTTGGTCTTGTGCTTGCGTGTACACACGAAGGGGGTTAAGTCACTAAGCAGGTCTGCACATAAGTTGACCCGGGAGATCAAAAAAATCTCCACTCTTAACCCACCAGGCGGCAGCGACCGGGATTCGAACTCACGACCTCCCGATTAGAAGGCCAACGTCTTACAACCACGCCACTGCGCCCGTCCTGGTTCAAGTCAATGCTGTGTCGGTTCTGATAAAGGGATAAAGCTATCAACAACGATGAGGTGGCTGAGCGGTGAGCCTGGAAACAAGACAAGGGATACACAGACCTGGGAACCCATACGATTTCGCCGTAATTTGTACGCATGATTGTCGAGAATACGCTCAGTACGGTCAGTGGGAAAAAAATACGACGAGAAAAATTCCTAGACTACTTTTCTTCACAGGCCCATCCTGAAGCCGATCCAGTATTTTGGCACATGATTACGTCGCTATATTAGCCGCCGTCGAAAAAAATATAATCGGTTCGTGTCAATCAATCAAAACAACCAGGCAAACGAAAGTACGGTATTTGGCGAAATCGGCTCCGAGAATAAACAAGTGAAACAAAGAAGAAAAGTGAAAAAGTTTGAAGAAAAATATCACACACACACAATTTGTAACCAACACACACATGTAGTCCCGCCCGGAAAAAGCTTTTTTGGGATGATTTACAACTTTTGCGCACATTTCGAGCAGACGAAAACACAACATGGCGGCTCTCGCTCCTCCAACTATCGCGAGACACATAAAAACGAAATCTCGCGCGCGCGCGAGATCCTGATACATCCGGTGTTTTTCTGTACGCTTGTCACGACGACTTGTTGACAAACGAAGATTCGCGAAAGAAAGAGAAAAGCGCCGAGTCTTGAGTAGAGAGCTAATAAAGTACCGGTAATCGCTAATCGAGCGAAATGAAAATCCGCGGCGACTTCCATTAGGTGAATTACTATTCAAGTTTAGGTAACGTTTTAGCCGCATCTTTTTATAAGCCGCAATGAGATTTTTTTTTAAAAGTCGCGGCTTGTAGTCCCGTCAAATACGGTACAGTTTGTGTCAGTAAAAATTGGAAAAAACCATTTGTTTTAAATGTATAGGTAAACTTAATTAACGGTGTGACGGACGCGCATGAGGCATGTTTTAATCATGGATGTGCAAACGCTGTGTGGATTACGTTCATTTTTTTGAAAATACACCAAGTTTGTTTGAGAATACTCAAAGTGCAAAACAGGGGTTCCCAGGTCTGGATACAGTACAACCCCCACTTTAAGACTTCCTCCTTTCTCAGATGTTCTCTTCATAGCCTCTATAAGTTTACCTCTTTTTTAAAACGCCCTCCTTTTCAAGACCTGCTTTTCACAGATTTGTGGAGGTTTTAACAGGGGGGTTCCACTGTACAGGAAACTTTAGTGTCTCTTAACCCCCTCTAGTCATGTGTCGTTTAATTCGGTACTGCCATTTACACATCCATCCTTTGAGTGTGTACAAGTGACACTAGCCCTTCATCAGAAACCAGTTCAGTTGTTTTGCATCTATAGGCCTCCTCCAAACTCAAAAAACTAATTGACTGATGCTATGTTTTTCTCTGAATTTCATGACCTTGTTGACCATTGTAACACTTTGTCTGGAACTCCTGTTTTGCTTGGTGATATCAATGTTCATTTTGATGACTGCAACCACCCTTCCACTGTCAAGATGTTAGATATTTTAGATGTTTTTCAATTCACACAGTCAGTCAGTCATCCAACGCACAAGAAGAATCACATACTGGATTGGGTTATGCATAGGCCTGATGATCATATTGTTCAATCTGTGTCTGTTACACATGTCTTAGCCTCGGATCATTTTTGTGTTTTGTTTGATCTGATGACCCAGTGTCCTCCTCCTCCACCCATGTTTAAGTCTGTCCGCTGTCTCCGTACGATGGATAAAGACGCTTTTAGGGACGAGCTGCAGAACGCGCTGCCCCCCTCCCCCTCCGCTGCCCAACTTGATGCCACACTTCGTGCTGCTCTTGACGTTCATGCCCCCGTTTCACGTCGCCGTGTCCGTCCGTCCAAGTCCGCACCGTGGTATTCCAATATCTGTGTCGAACTGCGTGATGCCAAATGTGACCGTAGGCGTGCTGAGCGCAGGTATCTTGAGACTGGTCTTACTGTCCATAAACAAATATTTCAAGGAGCAAAGGACATTGTAACTAAGTTAGTACACGCAGCAAAGACAACCTTCCTCCAAACCCAGATTATTGCTTGCGATTCAAGCAAAAAACTGTTCGATATTTGCTGCCCGTTGACCGGCCGCAGTAAGGTATCCCCACTTCCCACTGTTTTCCCCGCTAGTCAGCTGCCAGATGTATTCAGTGATTATTTTATCAAGAAGGTTTCTGATATTCGTTCTGAACTTGATCAGATGAGTGCACATTCAGTCATGTTGATGTTCCCACTGATTGTTCTTTTCCATCATTTCAGCCAATCAGTGAAAAAGACCTTAAATCCATTATTCTGAAGTCCAAACCAACAACTTGTCCACTTGATGCCATACCCCCACCACTGCTTTTTGAGAATCTTGATGTGTTGTTGCCAACTCTTACTCAAATTGTCAATGATAGCCTGTTATCTGGTGTTTTTCCATCATTGTTCAAAACTGCACTTGTCAAACCACTTCTCAAAAAACCTAGTCTTGATGTCAATATTTTGAAGAATTATCGTCCTGTATCTAATTTATCATTCTTGTCCAAAGTTTTTGAAAAGGTAGTTTTGAAGCAGCTGTTGTCATATTTGAACACCCATGATTTGATCTCGCACTCTCAGTCCGCTTATCGCCCTTCTCACTGTACTGAAACAGCCCTACTTAAAGTAATCAGTGACATTCTGTCTGCTCTGGATGGTGGTGATGTGTCAGTGCTTACCCTACTTGACCTTTCTGCAGCGTTCGACACGATTGACCATGTCACGCTTCTCCATAGACTTCAGACTCTGTACGGCATATCCGGTCCACCGCTTGCATGGCTTGAGTCCTATCTCATTGGCAGGACTCAGGCTGTGCTTGTCGATGGCCAGATGTCTGCTCCAGCCCCACTTTCTTTCGGCGTTCCTCAAGGTTCAGTACTCGGTCCCATCCTTTTCATCATGTACACTAAGCCCCTCTCCACACTGATTCAAAACCATTCTGTTTTAAATCAGTCTTTTGCTGATGACACCCAGCTGTATAAACCCAGTCCCCCTGCAGAGACACATTCCGCCATCCAGACCATTCAGACATGCATCACTGATGTTAAATCTTGGATGGTCGATAACAAACTCAAGCTGAATGATGATAAGACTGAAGAACACTACATTTCCCTCTCCCCAACCTGTTTCTGTTCAAATAGGCAATACCGACATTCTTTTCTCACCATCAGCTAGAAACCTTGGATTCACCGTTTCATCTGACATGACCCTTAACAAACATATATCTTTAGTCTGTAGAGCAGCTTATTTTGAGCTTCGTAAGATCGGCACCATTCGCCACACACTCTCCTCTCAAACAACTAACACTCTTGTCTGTGCCTTTGTTCTTTCTAAACTTGACTACTGCAACTCTCTTCTCTCTGGCTGTCCTCTGTACCTCCTGCATAAACTACAAAAAGTCCAAAACTCGGCAGCACGCCTCATTCTCAGAGCACGAAAACGAGATCACGCAACACCACTTCTTCACACACTGCACTGGTTACCTATTCAAGCCCGCATTGACTACAAACTGTCCACCCTCTGCTTTAACTTCTTTTCTGGCTCGTCTCCTGCTTACTTCTCTGAACTCCTCACCGTCTATTCTCCAGCAAGACAACTCCGTGCCTCTTCTGACTGTCGCATCCTTACCATTCCACACACCAAAACCAAAACATACGGACAACGCACTTTTACTTTCTGCGCACCCACACAATGGAATTCTCTCCCCTTTCACATCCGCCACTCTCAGTCACCCCAAGCATTCAAACGAGCACTTAAAACGCACCTCTTCAAGAAATACAACCCCTGATTTTGTTTTCTCAGTCCATCAGTAGGCTACATGTAGTGTATTTGTTGTTTTAGTGATAATGTATATAAACATCTGGGACTGTTTTCAGCATTGTTGATAACATGTTCTGTTTGATTAAGGGTATTCAGCTGGTATTTCCTTGTTTTTTACTACCTATTTTATTCATGTTTTTATTACTTAGTTAGTGGAAGAATCTTTTGTAATGTATGTTTGATGGTGTATGCTTTTAATTAAGCGTTGTTGACTATGAATGTAGATGTAAATGCTTGTATAACTGTGTTTTAATTTTAAATGTGTCACGTCAAGCGCAAAGAGCATAATTGTAAAGTTATGATGTTGCGCTATATAAATGCTCATTTATTATTATTTAAGTTATTGAGACATCCCAGTGCACTAAGGGATTTATAGAGCAAATCGAGAAAATTCATTATTGAACGAAGCGCATAGCGCTGAGTTCAATAATTATTTTCGAGATTTGCTCTATAAATCCCTTAGTGCACTGGGATTGTTTCAATAACGATATTGTCAGTACCGCCATAGAAAAAAGAAGATTCCAAACGCACATTTTGCAATGCGCATTTGAATAGGCATAACTGTGTGGTCAGGTCGTGCACAGTAAAGATCTACTTTTGTGTGGGGTGTCTCAAGTGTGTCGTGCTTTCGTCACACGCATTTTAATTTCTGTTGGTAAATACCAGTGTAGCGTTAATCTGAACAGTGATGATCTTTCAGAGAGACCTCATTTGAACTCGGAGAAAGGCTCTTCATTATTTGCGATTCGAAACCTCCAGTCGAGCTTCGACGGATTGACTATGCGGAGTGACTCCCCTTGAATTGACTCAAAGCGGGACTCGACGGTTCGCACATTTTCAAAACAAATGTGGCATATTTCTCGTGTTGTATCTTCACTCATCGGGGAGTCTGATACTAAATATGAACGGTAAGAATGCTCTGAACCCTACACGTATTATATCCCCATCGTTTTTTCGTTCACATTTGCCCAACATGTTAATTTGCTGAGCGGGGTTAATGTCGTCTGCTAGGCTACCTGCCAACCTGGGCAATGGAACGACTGCAGTCTGCACTGAGTCTTACGGTACGCATGAGGCAGGCTGCTAATAAATCTTATATATGGTAAGAACGTTCTGAACCTTACACGTTTTCGATTACGATTGTTCTTGCTTTGAAATAATAATTCTGAAACCATTCATTTACTGAACTGATGTAGTCGTATTTCTGTGTTGTCTGCTACAGAGTCGATCGAGTCAGTCTTCCAAACTGGTCTAGCTGGTACGTTATCGGAATAACACTTGTGTTTTCTGTTAGCCGCTGGGAATTGTATACTAACTCATCATTTGGTAATGTGGATGATAAGCTACATGCCACTAACACGGCATATGAGAAGAATCTATGCAAGTCGGCGAAAATTAGATGAAACACAGCGGCTTCTATTTTTTTAGATCACTGGCACTGGCACAGGCACATGCAATCTGTCAGAAAAAAACCCACTTCTGCTTTAATTGAGAAGCAGGGAATTTATGGTCATTTGGCATTGTGGAGAATATAAGCTACATGTCATTAATTAATTCTGAGGATGAGAGCACAGTCTTGCTTCGGCAAAGGGCTCAAGAATACGCTCTGTGGAAAAGTTAGCGCACTCCAAGAGTGCACTAACAGTTTTAGCGCATCGCCATTAGCCAATCATGTGACACCAGTACTCACTGACAATTATTATTATTATTATTATTATTTTCACAATGTTATGTTCGATACATTGACAGTTTTTGAGTCGGTAGCTCAGTTGGTAGAGCACTGGACTTGAAGGTCGCAGGTTCGAATTCGGGCCGGGGCGGACACGGGTCAGCTTTATGTGCAGACCCAGAGACGGAAGCCATGCCCCACTCCCGTGTCACCACAATGGCATGTAAAAGACCTTGGTCATTCTGCCATAAGTGCAGGTGGCTGAATACACCTAAACACCTAAACACACAGACACCTGAGTAACGCGACTCCGTTGCTCTCCACTGGGAGTAAGCGACCCGAATTTCCCAGCGATGGGACAATGACATAATGAAAATGGAAAAAAAATGATTACACTTTTTGGTTGGGCTCATTACACCTTGTAATTTATGGGGTGGGCAGGTCAGGTGTTACCCCTATAAAGTTGTGATATTATGGCTTATGATGACGATGATGATCGATGTCGATGGACATATAGAATAGTGACAAAGGTGGGTTTGATGTTGACGGTTTATTGACTCATAAGCACGACGCCATGATGAAAGCAAAAGTAAGGGACACCGAGTTGTTTCCCTTGCATATGAACCGAAAGTAGAACATTACAACCCCGACTTGAGATCAAGGGATTATGAAGGGGGAGACAGGTGGAAGAAGAGCGGTGTCAGAAAGACAAGTTGAGAGAACACTGTGCCCCCTCTCATCCCCAGTCTCCGTGACACTGACATGTCACATGACAGTGACATGACAGTGACACTGACTCTACATTGTATCACCAACACCAGTGGTGATGAAGATAATACTGACTCGAGAAAATGAGGTGTATTATCCGAGGGTAATAGAATATGCAATCTCATACTTTTTTTGGAGAGACAGGAGGGTGGTGGGGGGAGCAAATCGATCGTTTGTACAGATAAAAATAAAACTGTCCAGATCAAATAAACTCGTATTTGTTTTGTGTGTGCGTGTGTGTGTGTGTGGTTTTGTGTATATGTGAGTGTGTACTCTCTCTCTCTCTCTCTCTCTCTCTCTCTCTCTCTCTCTCTCTCTCTCTCTCTCTCTCTCTCTCTCTCTCACTCACTCACTCACTCGTATTTGTTTTGTGTGTGCGTGTGTGTGTGTGATTTTGTGTATATGTGAGTGTGTACTCTCTCTCTCTCTCTCTCTCTCTCTCTCTCTCTCTCTCTCTCTCTCTCTCTCTCTCTCTCTCTCTCTCTCTCAAACCCACAGCAGACGCTAGTAAGCCCCCCCACACACACACACTTAATCACACACACACACTTACATACACACACACACACTTACATACACACACACTTATATACCTCGTATATACACACTTACACACACACACTTACATACACACACACACTTACACTTATATACCTCGTATATATACACACTTACACACACACACACTTACATACACACACACACACTTACATACACACACACTTACATACACACACACACTTACATATGAGCACACACACTCACATACACACACACTCACTTACACACACACACACACACTTACACACACACACTTACATACACACACACACAAGAGACTGAACACAACTTACTCTTTGCTTTATTACATACCTATAAATGTCCATGGGTTGATGAACTTGTGAAAGTATTGTTTAGAAAACAAAATTAATTACCTAACCATTCGTGTGTGTTTTTTTATTCGTGATTTTCTTGGGTTTCGGTGTGTTAATGAATAGTGAATCTGAAATGTGTACACAGTCCCGTTTTAGTTTCATTTTCCCGAATTTAACTCGGCGGCAAACTCTTTTATTCCACAAAATATAGCACTAAAGCACACTCATCGCTTGAACTTGGGCTGCCTGGCGCAAAATAAAGGCTGTCGCTCATGTGCCAGTGCTAGTGCTAAAACCCCAGTCACACATAGACGCCGCTTCTTCTACGATGGAAAAGTGTCCGAGAGCGTGGCCAATCGTGGGCGAAACGTGGGAGGATCTCCATGAGCGTGGCCACGCCGGGTTTGGCCGGGGTGGGATCTGCTAGGTCTGGAAGATGCACGCTCTCCCTATTACGCTTATTTTGAACTGCACAAAACAAGCGTAGCGCAGTGCAGTCGTAATGTAGGTATTTTTTTTAAATTGCCATGTGCTGGATTTTGACGGCGATATGCCCCGATTTGATCACTTTTTCAGATCGGAGTGATCGGCATGGTCTTCGTAAGGACGTAGAGCTGTGTGACGGGGGCCTAAGAAAAGTAACTTGCCAAACATTCCTATCAACATAATCCTGCCTTTCTGTTTCGCACCGTGCAAACCTTTCCTCTCTTCATTCTACACAGGGGTTGTCGTTCGCTGGGCTATTCTCTGCTAGAGTTATTTCCCGTGTGCCGTACAGAATTGTGGCTGGCATGTCGGTAACTGGATAGATAGTTGCTGCTTCCACCTGATCCTTTGGACAAAAGACTGTGATGACTTTGTCAGACCACCAGTGAGTCGCACTTACATGCCGGGGATGGGGGACGGGTTGTGGGGGGTAACTTAAAGGAATACTCGTTACGCTCCCCCCCCCCCCCCCCCCCCCCCCCCCCCCCCCTCGCCCGCCATAATGTCTTATGTGTTTTGAAAGCGGGATTTTCTGATTCGGTTGTCTTTCCCCGGAAGCCACAAATCAGTCAGCCAATCAGCTCAGAGAATGTTTTAATGGATGGACATATTTTCTCAGAGCTGATTGGCAGTCGAACTTGTGGCTTGTCCGCTCACATCATT